>NC_088301.1:34415013-34532797 GCF_032854445.1 Liolophura sinensis
CAGTCCTAGGTGTGAACAGCTTTTCTCACTGTAACTGTAGGTCTGAAGGACTTGGTTAAACATGTCAAAAGTTTGTTTGGTTAGCAGTCCGCTAGACATATCACAAAGCTACAGCATTTGAAAAGGCTACAATATGTTTTTCTTTAATTACAGGGGGATAGAGTTTCACTAGTCTGTGGTAAATTTTACAGTTGTCAGCTTTGTGTGAAGCTAGCTCTTCCTTGCAGGCTTAGGCCCATCTCTTGAACATGACAGACCTGGGAGGGGGGGATTAGTTTCTCTGCACCCACACATCATTGGGATGCATGTATTCTCCCTGTAATCATTTGTAACCTGACTCCAATTAGGTGATAAACTGGATGACCCCCACAACCGCTGTCAATGGCAGAGCCTGTCAGCAGATGCCATACACACCACTTTACACTGCAGGACTGAGAACACAGTTGGAGAAGCTTCCTGCTACAGTGAGCTCCCCTGTTCTAGCTCAAAATTAACATTAATGCAGCAAAATTTAGCTGTTTAAGAAGATTAGCCAGTCATATTTTTTGGTCCAAAAAAGAAAACATTTTCTGGGATGCTGGTAAATGTGATAACATTCACAGCGTTGTTTGGCATTTAATAGTTGAAGTTTGCTTTTGCCCACAGCTAAAAATATTTTCTGAATATCTGATTGTGAAGAAAAAAAAAAAGACGCCCTAGATCCATGTGACAATATTAATGAAATTAAAACTAACTAATAACGGTAATCTGTGTCTTTAGAATTAATTAAACTTGTCTCCCAAATTATCAAAGCTACACAATGTGGACTTTGTCTGTGTCTAAAATCTGATCCACACTAAAAGTTATAGAAGATGTTATATATGGAACTGTGTGAAATGATACTTCGAAGAAGCAGCTTGTTTTAGACAATGTTCATGTCTTGAATTGTTCAGTGCATGTCTATCCCTCAGCTCCTAACAGTTAATTAGAAGATGGTATTGTCATAGCCCTGACTGTCTACCCCCGTCTTTGTATGTCATCATCATTGTGATTTTATGGTCTTCAAATTTATACTGCATTCATTTGTAAAGGAAGTTTCATCAAGATGTTCATTGTATATGTGTGCAGCCGTTCTAATCCCATTTCTATTAATGATCTAGCACAGACTCAATATAAATGCAGTCAAAAACAGCCATGAAATCCATTTGACCCTTTTCTGTTACCATGCAGCATTTATCACTGGATGACCTGAAGCAGAAATGTCTGGAGCAGCTGGAGATCATGTCACGGAAGAGGATACTCCGAATCTTGGATGGGTAACATGAATACTTATACATGTACATGTATTTATTCCAAAGACACATGACTGAATGTACAGCCGGTGGGCTGGTAATTTTTGGCATGGTGTTTCAATGTTTAAAAATCATTTTAAAAGAAACATAAATGTATTACTACAAGCTGAGGATTCTAGTGGAATTGGCTTGTATCAAGCTTGGATGAGACTGAACACGTGCTGCACAGGTGGATTGTTATTAAGGATCTAACCTATGGCAAGACACTTACATGTCAATCTTAAAAGCAAGACGAAACAAGAATGATGAATGATAATCTGAATGACTTTAATAAATAATACACCATTGTACGTTTTAGAAGATAATAAAGAAACAAAAATTTTTTGTCCTATTTCCTCTTTTTTCCTGCATAACATCACATGTGATGAACACATGGCTTCACCGATGGCTGACATATCACCGCAACTTAGAAATGCTACTAACGCAATTCCAGCATAATAGCCTTACTCGATGTTATATCTGCCTGTTTCAATGTCGTCAGCAGTGTTATCACGTCATACCAGAAAAATTTTAGGTAAACTGTCATAGATTTTGTTTTTTGAAGACTTTTGAGTTATTGGGGTTAAGTAATGTTATTCAGCGTAAAGCATGTTGAACCATGGTGTTGGGTCTTTCCAGTAGGATTTTCATCATATCATTTTAATATTTCCAGTCTTACTTGGGACTGGAGTACCACTTTAAGTTTTGACACATCCACTTTTGAGATAACAGTGTGATACCATGGTGTTTTGATGCATTTATGAAAGATGATAGATTTGAATTCAGATATTAATTGTCAGTGAGCATAGGGCTTTAGCTGACATTTAACAGATTGTGCCACAGATGATTAGTCCTGAAGTATTAAGGTCAGTTACAAGTTCCAATTCATTTTCCACTATTTCACCAGAACACCTGTGATTCATGGTGGCAACCATGATATACAGTATGTTTGGTGAAGAATTTTCATCCATCTTGATAATTGTCTTTTATATTCACAAAATCAAATCACGAATGAAAGGGGAAGTAAACATTTGCCTGAATCATTTACCAGAGCCTATAAATGTGTAATGTACATATCTTACATAATGATTTTTAGGTGATATTCCAGCAGAAATCTCTAGTTCTGGTTACTGAAGATAGTTCAGGTAAGAGCAACACACTGGTGGTGACATTAGATGTATTCATCAGCTAGGTTATATTTCTTATGTCCATTTTACACGGACATAGAAATCCTGTCAAAACGGTTGGTACAGCCAACTACATCAAAAAATAATGTGAAGGGGATTAGACCTATATTAAGGGCAATTCATCATACAACATATTTTATACACAGAAGATCCAGTGAATAAATAAACTCAAAATTGGAGCAGTCATTGGCCAGAGAGACTATTACTGAATTCAATACGTTTCGTTGAGAATTTATCAGGGACTACAGGTGGCTTTTCATCCTCGAGTAGCACATAACATATTCTGAATCTCATTTTTTTCTTTTTTTTTCAAATTATACACATTTGCTGTTACCTTGTCAACATTTGTCGACATTAAATTACTGATCACCTGTCTCTCCCTATTCCAGAGGCACAAATTACAAATTATTTCCTTTAGCAACTTCTCAAGTTCACAAATGTTTAACTTCTCAATTTTCTCCATTGTTTGTCAGCTCTAAATTACTTTTTGTGAACTTTTTTAGGATGCCCATGTTATAATAAATGTGATCAAATATAGTTGCCTCACATTTTTGACAGGTCACATGGTATACTTGGACTTTTTCTGCCTTGATAAGAGAGTTCCATCTCAAAACTCCACTATTGCTTTGTTTTGATACATGTATGGATCATAAATTTTCAGGAGAAGATATGGGAGGCGATGATGATGCAGAACCAAATAGGTAACTTAAAATTACTTTATTTTTTTTCCAGATTTTAATTAAATGAGGTAAAGGTTGATCCAATGCATTACTGGAAACACCAGAGTGTAATGTTTAGTGCAAGTTAGTTTTACATTGTGATTAACTGTATGAAGATGTATGCATCATTTTTTTCTTCATCAGCAAACTTAAAATTCAAAACCATTCAGTTCTGTTTGTTTATCACTAAAACATTGAATGTTCTAGTAATATTTCCAATTTAATGGTTTGATTGGTCTGAACGATTAAATGAACGATTAACTAGAAATCAGACCATAATGTCTATCTTGGCTTACAAAATCTCTTTTCTTTCTTGGCAGCAGTGCATCATCAGAACAAGATCAGGTGAGTTCATATAATTTGTATGTGTACACTTAGGGTTTTCCCTCATACTTAACAATTTTTTCAGTAATATGACGAGTCATTTGGTGTGTACATATACTGTGACCTCTTCTGGCAGGGCGTGTTCATGCCACCAAAGTGCTGCAGCCACTGAAGTGTCGTGCTGAAGACACCAGACATAACACCTCACCCAGTCACATGATACTGACACTGGGCCAGCCAGTCTTGTTTCCCTGCTCTGAACTCTCAGAGCTGAGCACCAGGCAAGGCGGCAACAAGTACCACTTTTAAAGTCTTTGGTATGATCCGAGGTCTCCTGACGTTCATATAACGCAGATGATCACATTTGTTTTGAACAGCTTTGTATCTTTTATGGGGCTGATGAAACTCTAGATTGCAGGATATTTTTTGTTTGGGAAGGTGGGTGGGGGGGGGGGAGAGATATTCTTTGAGTGTCTGCCACACCTTGTGAAACAGATATCTGATCCGTTTTCAACCATTCAAGTTCATATTCACAGAGTAACTAGGGGTCACTGAGGGGATCGTTGGGACTGATCTTTGTCCCTATAAGTAATCCAGTAATTGGCAGCTGGTGACCATGTTGGTTGGATTTCCTGGCCGTCCCTCCTGTCATTTGTAAACAAAGTTTCTTGAACAGTTTTCAACCCATTAAGTTCATGCTTACACATTGGCCTGAGACCAGCAATGGGACAGTTAGGATTGATTTGTGTTTTATTTTACCCAATTTATGCACAGAATTTTATCTAAATGAAGATGCATTGAAAATTTGATGAATTATCTCTGGATAACTTTGACCCAGGGTAATTAAATGTGATGCATATTATTCACCTCGTACCAGAAACCTATCAAACCCTTAGCCTGTGCTGGCTTATCTCACACAGCGTACAGTCATTATTGGTTCTGTTTCCCTTTGATTGTTTATCTCCAAACCCTTTTTAATAGAAAAACAAACATTAAATAACCATCTTCTGAAGGAAGTTAGTATCTATCCTAGTCGTGTATCCATGTTTCATCTATAAATATAAAACCAGTCATTTCTGTGATGAAGAGGAATAAAATATTGATTTTATATAGCCTCTGAATGTGTTGACCTGATTTTTTATTTGTTGGTAATTCATTGATTGCATTTTTATAAAAAAATTTCTAGGCAGAAGAGGAAAACATAGAAGATGCTGAAGAGGCCAATGATAGTGAAGATGGTAGTGATGAGGAGGAAGAGTACGAAGAAGCCAGTGAAGAAGGGATGGATGATGAGGCTGAAGAAGAAGAAGAAGAAGAAGAAATGGACCAAGCTGAAAGTGGAGGTGAAGGCGAAGGATGTATTGAAGAAGATGAGGTTGTGAATGAAGTGGAAATGGTGGAGGCTGGAGGGGAAAGTCCTACCTCAGAAAACTGTGAGGAAGGAGCTGCAGATGAATCACAATGTTTGGCTGGCAGCAGTGAGGCAAAGGAATCACCAGAACCTTCTATGGAAACTTTTGAGGAGAAAAGTCAACGGGCTCCAGCCTTAACCAAAGAACAAATGGAAATTCTGGAGCTTGAAATGAGAGCTCGAGCAATTAAAGCAATGTTGAACAAACATCCTAAGACTTTGATACCAATGTTGCCCAGTAACAATACCAAGGCGGTGCAAAAGATTGGTGAAACAGGAAAGTATGACCTGAGCCAAGATGTGGAAGGTGATACAAGAACATGTAAGTCTTCCAAGGCACAGAAGGAGAGAAGCTCCAAAAAAAAGGCAAGAATTCCTTCCACATGTGATGCCTCTGTACAGCGCAAAGGCAAGACTGCTAAAAGGTCAAAAAGGAAATCAGCAGATTCATACGATTCCATTTCATTGTCACAAGAAACTCCTACATGTAGTCATGAACCTGGTGATTGTAATGTTGAGCATGATGAAGACTCAAATTCTACTGCCAATGCCGATCATTTGACAGTTGAGGTTGAGCCAGAAGATGGCGAAGTTGCCTTTGAAGGAGAGGTAAATGATGATGAAGAGAACTCTAACCAAGCTGCCTTGGCAGAAAAAGAGGAATCAGAAAATACTGTGGATTCTTCCACAGTTGCATAGTGACTTCAAAATGATGATCTATATAGAAGTCAGGGTTTTACATATGGATATATTGTTTTTATTCTTCCAACAGGGACTTGTCAGATTGCCCGGCAACAGGACCTTGATGTTCTGTAATTGATGTCAAAAGTTCCTTTCCCAGCCCTTCATGATGATCTCATGATACATAAATACATGTACAGTATGCCATTAAAGTAGAAACTGATACATTGTGTGACTAGTGAGGGTACTAAGAACAGTATGCCCTTTCAACATTTCCAACAAACTGGTTAAATGGCTGTTGTTGTATGCATTTTGAGATGGATCAATAACACAAGAACTTTAGAGCATACTGAGTGACTTTCCACTGCCAGTCCTCACACACACAAGCCTTTCTTTTTTCACTGTATCTGCATTTGCCAGACCAGTTTTCTGAAAAGCTTTCTACTTTACTAATGCTGAAAATTTTCTTAATCTCCTCCACAAACTTTCACAGCTGTGTCCAGTTCACGTGTAGAGTCGGTTAGGTTGTCATAGTTTTAAATTGGATCACATGACGAATGCCATCCAGTAATATTTGGCATATAGATTTTCCTTCTCTTTGAGGCAAAACATGTTGACGTATTATCCACTGATATTATAAGTAGTTTCTTCGATTTCTCTTGGTCCTAGAAACGTGTTTTGATGCTTGGAAGTTGAAAGTTGAATTTGGAAGTTGAGACATGTAAGATGACATCCTCCTCCATAAATGTAAGCTTCAAAATTATAAGTAATATTTTGGGACATTTATATGCGAAGTTTAAAGGCATTTACTGTATTATGTTTCCCATTTTAGTGAGTGGGGAGATAATACTTACCACTTTCTCTGCCCCATCCATCCTTCAGAATCGTCAAATTTGTTTGGCAGCTTTGCAACACGGAATTGTGAAACTTGATGGTTATGTTTTTGTTGTCTCAAAGTTGTGGAATGTCGTGATATTTTAATTTCCTTGATTTATTATTTTACTTGGAGATGACTATGTTTTCTGAGGTATGCTTAGCTCTTCCAGTATCTTGAATAATTTCATGAAAGCCCAAACTTGCTTCTCCTCTGAAAATGAATTCAGAGACTCAAAAATGCAGTTCTTTGACTGTCTTTAACTTGGCAATGACAAAAGCAATAAACTCTGCACATGCATGAGGTGCCCAATTTTTGTCCGACAGTTAAAGCTGTTTGTCATCTTCTGACGCTGAAGCCAGCAGTAAATAAAGGGCAGACTGGGCGTGGTGAAACAGAACATTTTTTCTCAGAATTGAGCTATTTTTTGGCTACTTTAAAGTTGGCAAAATATCCTTGCTGCCATACACTGTAATCTAACATCACTAAGACATAAAAGCATATCAAGATAAAATGTTATGTCACACAGCAAATTTTCAGGATGCAATATCTCCCCCCCCCACCCACCCAAAAAGCCAATATACTGTATGTAGAATTCTACAACCTTATTGAAATAAATTACTTATTGTATGTCACCTTAAGCTTAGTGTGTAAAAATGCACATTCATAATGTAAGGGAGGCAACACAGGAAATCACACAAACCCATCAATAACGTACAACGGGCCTATATTTAAGCAGTACAAAACGTACAGAAACACTGACTGGCCAGTCTCACATTATGGGCGCCTGTAAAATAATACAAAGAAAATTATAGCTGTTGAGTATGTACTGCATTACCTTGGGATTTTAAAATAAAGTGCATTTACAATTCAACTGCAAGTATGTTTTGTATTATTTTGATTATAACAATGAAACATGGATACAAGATAAAGTACAAAAGGGAGGTAATGTTTGGAGTATCTCGAGCAGGGTTACACTGTGCTGGGGTTCACAGATACTGTATATTGCAGAAATAGGTGGATGATATCTTATACTTATCAAAAATGATATGTCGAGCATACAACCAATTCAGTGAAAGTAATGGACATGTAATATTCGTAATGACGTGCATATGTACTACGGCAGACGCCATTCGAAAACACACCTGTTGTACGGCACCTACAACCAGCTCAGCAGTCGTCACCAGACTCCCCGTATAATAACATCATCACCTGGGACCTGTTGGCAATATTACACTTATTACATATCAATATCACACACTTCTCTTCGTATGATACGTATAATTTACCCACAGCTGAGTGTGGTAAAACCTGTATCATGTTTGTAATATGTTCCAAATCATGTACTTTGCTACGTGCCAGACCATATACGCTAGAACAAATGGGGCTTATGAAACAGGCTACGCTCTCTATGCCTTCACTATGGACAGCCAATTTACACCAA
Organism: Liolophura sinensis; assembly: GCF_032854445.1. Taxonomy (NCBI): domain Eukaryota; kingdom Metazoa; phylum Mollusca; class Polyplacophora; order Chitonida; family Chitonidae; genus Liolophura; species Liolophura sinensis. The sequence goes on from NC_088301.1 coordinate 34,422,964, forward strand.
AATAAACGGAAATATAAGCTAACAAATTATCTCAAATAGTCTAGAATTACAATAAAGACTTCATTAAACGTCAGGCAACATATTTGAAGGAACAAAAATACAAGGTATGCCGTAAAAGTTACCTTTTACCCGAGCGGGTTTTCCGGGAGCTCGCAGGGTCGGAGGTGTAAGGTCACGATAGAGAGGTCACGGAAGGGCGACTACTATGGCGTACTAGAGCAAAGAAAGTTTGTTGTGAGTGCTCTCCATTGTTTACCCAAAACAGTGATAAGTGGAAAACATTGTGACACGAGGACTTTCATTACACAGAAATATGAAAAACAATCAACTTATTTACAGTTGTCTGGTCACAATAAGCAAATGCTGTAAAGGCCTTGAAAGCATACTTTTGATGTAAACACTTTAAATTTTTCTGAAAGTCAAACTTCCATCAAAAAAAAACCTCTTATTGAAGTGACCCTATAAAGTGTATGAATCATTCATAATCCAAGCAAAATGTGTCACTAAAAATATGCTAATCTTCGGGTGATATACAGTAATTTTCAGTAACATCACCGGAGTAGTAGGTTTAGCAACAACTTGCACTGAATACCTTCATACACTAGTTTTATTTTAAACTTATCCTTCAATAGATCAGGTAAGCTATTATATTTGTACATTGGAGATTATCTGCACAACAGCAGCCTTTTGTATCTTCTCTTTCTGGTTTCAACCCAGCATGGCTTTTAAGATGCAAAACTAACATCTACAATCTATCACAATCAGTGACAGCAGTTTCATGTGGATGAATAAAGTTACATGACATGTGACAACTCAGTTCAGAAATATAAGAATCGCTAGTTGTTAACTACCAACTAGCGATCAATGAATACACCTGACGTAACAGCCCTGGCAACAAAATTGTATTTCTCTTGGTGCCAGAATATTACTTTTGATCATCATTTTCTTCATGGCACCATTTTTAACATACTGTGATTCCTCAATCTTTTCACACATGTTTGCAAGTTGTTTATTCCAGCGTATTCTGAAGGCATTATTCTATGCAGACTGATAAATTTACACTTTTTGTGAAGCCCTGCAATTGGCCAATTCAAGCAGTGTAGTTTCATCTTCATGCTCGATTTAAAAATACATGCGGCTGGTCATGGGTTCCCCCCGGGCTCTGCCCGGTTTTCTCCTACCACAATGCTGGCGTATAAGTGAAATATTCTTGAGTATGGCATAAAACACCAACCAAATAAATAAATAAATCAATTTAAAAATGTATAAACTGCACTGAAAATTGCCCTTATGCGAAAAGGTTGAGGAATTAGGGTACCTAGTACACATATGATCAGTTGATATGACAACCCTTTTGTTCAGCAAGTAAGCAGTTGATTGCAAGAAGAAAATATCTGATAAAATTTCAGTTTCTTCAGTTTCAACTTTTATACATTTATCAGTCAACTATGAAAAGTTCACATAAAAATAGTCACCACTGAAATATTCGCATTGACCGTTACTGTAGCCTTGTGCATTATTGCTAGCCACAATAGATTTGAGCACCATAGTGACACAAGTGTCATATGGTGGCCTCAGGCCAGATTGCCAGCGCAGCCCACTGACCCAGGAGCCTCTCACCTATGAGTGAGTTCGCTGTGAGTTCAAGTCCAGCTCATGCTTTGAAGTGGGAAGGTATGCCATCAAGCTGCTGGTGTTTGTGGTTTCACCCAGGCCCTTGATCATCCAGTGGTTTTTCACTGTACAAGTCATTCTAAGCTCTGTAATTTTAACAGACATTTTGCTGGCAAAAAAATCTGTCGGCTCACAATTTATAGGTTCATTTACATGTACTAGAATCCTTGTGAAACTCATACAGTTCAGCTATGTTCGTTCTGCCGCATTCATTGCCAGAAAATTACCACATATTTAGATGACAATTTGTAGACATCCTGTCAATATTTTACTGACAAGTATTATTGCATCACACCATCTAGATGTCCACTTAAGTCTGTCACAATAATTCTTCCAAAATATTCAAGCTTGCATAACTCCAAGGTTATATGTACAAAGTCTACTGAGAGACATTTTGCTGCTGCCAAACTTTATTTTACTCCTCCAATATCTGTTCTCAATCATCATGTAATATATTCATAGGATCAATCTGTACAACTGCTGACTAGAACACATTGGTTTTCTATGTGTACCTGTCACAAGATATCCGCCGAAGAAACCAGACATGATTCTGCTGCCATCCATCTCAGCAAACGGTCCCTCCACTGTACTATGTACTGTTCAGCTTTTCGTTTCATTCCAATCTACTGGTTCAGTTATTGTCAAACCGTATGTACCGTACCTTGTAAGTAATTACAGGCACTCACTAATTGAGACACACTGAATGTAAGCTGGTAGATCACAGAAATCTCCTGTCAAGCACTCACAGCGGATGTTATCGACATCCAGTCGGCCAATAGGCCTGCCATGGCCTATAAAGTCAAACTTTCCTGACAGCTTATACACGGCAACTCACGCTGTTATTTTTCAGTACTCCATTCACATCATCCAAGAAGGAATTTAATTTAATTCGTTATTTATTTATCAAGGATTCCGAACAGCCATTGTCAAATTTGGGCACAGGTGGGTATCCTATCTAAACAATGAAACATATATACATATGACCATATAAATTTACAAGAATTTAACAGTAGAACATTACATACTTTATATATATTATTATATAATCGTAAATAATTAAATGTACACGTGGAGGTAATAAGTGTATAAGCTTAATTACCTGTTAATCATTTCAAGATTAATTTTCTCTAAATATCTCTGGCAAAATCTGTAATGTCAACAGACTTACCACATGTTAATTACCATAACAAACAGCAGATTTTACACATATCCATTACCAGTTAAAATGACAGTTTTATTTAAATTGCCTTATGGCCTATTGAAACAACCACAAGAAAACATTCAAGTTGCTTGTTTACCATCACCACTTTGATTTTTAACTTCAGTATATTTACTCTTTAGTTGTTGTTGGTGAAATGTGTGTTCTGGCAAGTAAATGCATTATCAATGTTTGTAAGATAGCTCAAGGTTAGCCGAGCACCCCTTACTTTAATAGCTATATATGTAGTATTCAGCTAGCTGGAGCTAGTGACTACTAGTGCTGCTGGCTGTATACTGACTGAGTGCACCTAGGTACAGGTATGATAATTGAGGGATGAATTTTTCAGAACTTCACAGTAACACCTATCTAACACTTTCTAGGACCTAGTATCTCAAAAGAAGAAGAAAAAATGAGCAGCCCACCCGATTCTTCTTGAAGATAATGATGGGTAGCAAGTAATTTTATTATCTGGTCTAAGAGCATTTTATTTTGATGCACTGGTGGGTTAATTTACTCTTAGCCTTAATACAAACATCACTAAAAATCTCAGGAGCGGAATATCACAAATTCAGAAGATCTAATGCATATTAAGTCTACCTTGGCAAACTAATCTTGTCCAAGCTTGTTCAGGTCTTTTTTATTATTACCCTGATCCACAGCGCTAATTTTTCTCAAAGTTGGCCCAGGGCCTTTTACATATGCAAAGAGGGAATAATAATAAATATAGGCTATAATGTGGAATCTGATGTATCAAATTCTTGTGATTATATAGTTATTATACTGGTATCATTAAATGCTGTTCAAATATGGGTATTAACGTTTTATTGATTAGACTTATATCAGGTCAGCTGTAGGGAGTGCTGAGATTTATATTTTCCGTCAGAATTTACATAGGTAAATCAGTTGTAGGCTCACATGTTTGACCAGCTTTGCATAGAGTCCCTCCACTGAATGGGAGAGGTCCATGGTCTAGCGGTGAAAGATTCTTATTTATCAATGACTTGAATACATAAGGTATGGGTCCGAGTTCAAACCCCCAAATTGTAGTCAGTTTGTAGATTTCCACATTTTCACTGATGATTTTTTTGTGTCTGTTCTCGCTGTCTTACATTTATCTTTCACTAATACTGAGTGCATATTTGTACATCACATGTGAGAATGTTTGTTGGTGGTTTAATACTTCAGGCATTCTGGGTTCCCATGCCCATGGCCCTGGAGTGTCCTGTTGAGGTATTCAAGATTATGTTTATCTATACAAATATATTTATGTTTAAAATTTCATCCCAATTTTTATACGCCAATAGGCAGAGTGTATGATTAATGTATCTATGTCCAGGCTATAACTCCAACAGTTTTCAACATAGAGTTTTAATATTTGGTGGATGATGATGTGTCGCTACTCAGATTTGTCCATTTTTGTAGTTGTCATGGTAAGCAGATTGCCATTTCCGTATGTATACTATATAAATAGATATGATTTTCTGTCCGAGATATAACTCGCACAGTTTTCCACATAGACTTTTAATTTTTGGTGAAGACATAGATACACAGATGAAGACGTGTCGCAACTCATATTTGTTCATTTCCGTGGTTGCCATGGTTACTAGATCACCATTTTCCCCATATATTCTATATACATAGATATGATTTCGTGTCCGGGCTGAAAGTCCAACTATTTTCTGCATGGAGTTTCATTTTTGGTAGATGCATACATAAACATGTGTTGCGACTCACATTTGTCCATTTGCGCAGTTGGCATGTCTACCAGATTGCCCTTTTCCCTGTGTATACTATATATATAGATATGATTTCGTGTCCAGGCAATAACTCTGACTGTTTTCAACATAGAGTGTTAATTTTTGGTGGATACACAGATGACCATGTGTCGTGACTAATTATTTGTCAGCCATTTGCCTGATATATACCATATAAGTTGATATAATTTCGTGTCCGGGTTATAATTCCAACTGTTTTCCAACCAAAGTTTTAATTTTTGGTGCATACAGTGATAAACAGAGGACGATGTGTCCTGTCATACAGTTGTCCATTTTCTTTGTTGTCATGGTAACCAGGTAGCTGTTTTCCTTATATACACTATATAAATAGAAATGATTTCGTGTTCAGCTACAACTCCAACTGTGTCCCGCATAAAGTTTTCATTTGTGGTGGACACATTTGCCTAACTTGGGCAGTTGTCATGATATGCACATCCCTATCATCAACACCCATGAAGATTTCCCCCAGGGGTTATACTCAATGCTGCTGTTATTCTTTGGGGCGTTATTGTGTTCACCTAAACTTTTATTGCATAACAGTTTCTGACATGACGATAGATAAACAATTGACAAACAAATAATTAAATGTTGACAAACTGATAACCTCATTCACAGAGGCAATTCCATTGAAGACATGAAAAGCACTTCTCTGCTCAGAGTTAAAAAGAGTAATTTAAACTGGATAGACCCTTATAGGCTTACATGTGCCGACAGAAAAGTCAAAGGAGTAGGCCTAGTAGTATGACCCCGAATTAAGATTTCTCAGGGTTTGAGCCTTTAATATGAATATGTATCGGTATTTGAGAGGAATAAAGAAAAACAAAAGCATGGAATATGAAATACAAACAATGTGTGTATACAATGTAAACATTGAAACCCATTCAAGTGCTAGCTGAGCATATCATTAATTAAGTCTGATCCATTTTTTTGCTTTATTAAGCTAAAGAATTTTTATTTTGATTGTTGGTACATTCTTCTGGAGTAGGTCTGCTTATCCATTTCAATAACTAAAAGGGCTCAAACCCTGGGAAGATAATGATGGCAGCGGATTCTTCTGGGTAGCAAGGACAATGTTATCTATATTTGCTTCTCTTTTTCTAATCAACCTGCGGATGGTCGTGGGTTTCCCCAGGGCTGTGCCGGGTTTCCACCCACCATAATGCTGGCCGCCGTCGTATAAGTGTAATATTCTTGAGTACGGCGTAAAACACCAATCAAATAAATAAATAAATAAATCTTTTTCTAATCTCTTGAGGTGATGAGGTTTGCCGATCTTTGGGTTCCTATGGTTAAACAAAAAGAAATCGCCCTTTAATCTAGTGGTAGAAGCTTAGAGCGCAAATTCAAAGATCATTAGCTGGTTCAAATCCCGAGCTGGCAAGCCTGGTCATGCATTGGGGCTACAATGTGAGCAGTCAGATGCTGAGATACGGTTAACTCCCTTGCATGGATTTTCTGCGTTCGAAGTCTCGAAACTCATCGAGCACCTGTCAGTCATTGCCGAAGCAAAATATGAACACTTTCCTCGGGACAATCTTCTGTACCTGGTTAATTCACTTTGGTGACGGATTCCGCTGATATGCTGTACATCTAGGACCAGTTTCACGTGTAAGTATTTAGCGTAGTTCATCGTTAGGTTCAGTCGCCTACTGTTGAAATGAGTACGTGTTGAAAACAAGTCGCCCAACTCAGTAGTCTGTCAGTAAGATGAAATAGCCAAAGTCTAGATGCGCAAACAGTGCATTACTTTACCTAGTGATTTATCGACACTGTGTGCTAATAATGCAATGTATTCTTTATTCTACAGATTACTCTGATTATCTGTGTATTTGTAGAATTGTCAAGAGCTTGGCCTCTTTATTGATACCTCTTTCTTGTCTGAAAAGATTATAACCCTTGGCTTTTCCCGAAGACCCGCTGCATATATAGCCTTACCCTGATAAGGCATCATACATATACATACTTCAGATACATATACTTGAGGTACATCAGAGCTGTACCATTCAGGTATAACATGTCTGACTTGAGATGTATGTGAGGCCAATTATACAAATTAATACCAAAACTACACCTCAGTGGAAGTGTACCTTGGAAAGACTAAAGTAAAAAAACTGAATGTCTGAGGTTACCTGAGTTATAGCTGAGGTATGTGCTTATAGGTAAGGAGGATGTAACTCACATTTAACACAGTTTTCACTTTTACTTTGAGAGAAAGTATCTTTATTTACAGTAGGCCTATCTGTAAATCTCAGCTGATTTACAACAACAACAGTGAGATACCTTTAAATGAGGCTTTCTAGCTGCTTGATGAAAATTTAGTGGAGTGTAGATAAGGTAGATAACTCTTTTCTCGTATACCCACAGTACTTATAGCATGCACTGTGTACATTATCAATCATGCAGAGTTGTTTATTTTGGTAAAGAAAGGAAAAAATCTTTAATCTGTTCGTTTGTTTATCTTTGTGCTTCATAGTTTTGTCATTTGTTCAGAAGTGCAATTCTTTTTCTTGACAAATTCCAGATAAATGAATGACCAAAGTCCATGATGTTTGGTCCATCAGTTCCATCGCTACAGAACTGCTGTGTTAGCTTCATATGTGAAAACATATCTGCACTTTGTGAGACCCATGGCTCTGGAGATGACCCAGGAAAACAGCTCCGACTGAGAAACTCAGAAGTTTATTTCCATGGAAACATCTCTGAACGGATTCTTGAGACGTTGAGCGAAAAAGGAAATCTTAATGACGAAACTTTGTCCTTCTTTGATCCAGATGTCACATGTCTGAGAAAAGTCTGTATAAAGGATGCTCCAGTATCAACCAGAGGACTACGAGTTCTTAAATCACACAAAATTTCAGAACTAGAAGTGATTGGCCTAAAGAATGTGACTGTCAATGACTTGATTGGATGTCTTGGTGAATGGACATTGTCCAATTTAAGATCCTTGAATGTGAGTAACAGCACCTTTATCAACAGTTCCAAATTCTGTGTAATTGTCTCACTGACAAAGCTGCGAAACTTACAGAGCTTAAATGTTAGTAATACAGAATTCAACAGACATGGCTTGGATATTATTGCCGAGGATTTGCCAAATCTAGAAAAACTGGATATATCAGGTACTTTAATCAACGACATTTCACCCCTGAGAAAGTTGAAAGACCGCTTACGCTCACTGTCCATGTACAACTTAAGAGCTTCTCATACAGAAGAAGTGGTGCCAGTGCTGTGTGAACTGACAAAGTTGTGTCAACTGGATGTGTCGGATGACATGTCCATGCAGCCATTTGTTAACTTTCAACCAGTGAAATTTAGAATTCGAGATTTACTGATGAGGGAATGCGATCTTCCAGAGCTTAGATCATTGGACATTTCGGGCAAAGAGGGACTCAAGGAAGATTTATTAAGGTAAGTCATGTGTGGAAGCCTACAAGATTATTTAGAAAGTTCCCAAGAAATAGGGACATTTTCAGAGCAGCTTAATATCTCCAAATGTTGGCCTGCATGTCTGTGGAACTACATGTGTCAGGTTTGTGACCAGTGAGGTTGCAAGTTTGAATCCAGCTCTTTTGTTTATTTATTTGTTTGATTGGTGTTTAATGTCACACTCAAGAATATTTTACTTTTATTACCAAATCCAGCATTATGGTGGGAGGAAACCTTGCAGAGCCAGGAAGCAATCCATAACCATACGCAGATTGCTGTCAGACCTTCCCTTGTATGAACGGACAGGAAACCAGCATAAGCTGGATTGAACTCACAGTGACTGCATTAGTGAGAACCCTTACACAGGTAGTGGTTTACTGTTGATACGTAATTCCATTCTTGGTTAAATCATAGAGAGTTTGGCCATCAAAGGTTGTATAGCAGCAAAAGAAGTATGATTTATAATTTGTATACAAGAACTTTTCTACAGATGTGTTGTAACTTGACAAAAGCATAAATATTTTCTTAATATAGCTTGTCATTTTGATAATTTCATTGTATTATGGCCTTCCAGAGTTGTACAGGCATAGTGTATGGTGTCTGTTGGATGCATGCATTAACATGATAAAATAATTGTTTAACTTATAATGTGATTGCTGAAATCAGCTCTACTAAAACAATAAGACGACAAAGGGACTGTACAAAATTAGCAACAGCAAGTAGTCTGTCCATACTCCAGAGATCAGTATCTGATACATGTATGTAATTATTTATCACTTGCTTTCTTGCTGTATACATGTACATGTACGTGATACGCAACCATATAATATGATACACTTCAATACCAGATATCTGGGTCCTTGGAGGGTAACATGCTTTTTGCCTATTAGTTCTGGTTTCATCTTGGTCCCTATTCTTCTGACATTCATCATGTCACATGTTTCTCAATACAGCCAAAACATTCACTATAATTTTTTACAACATTAAACATAAAAGAATGAAATTCTTATGACTGTTGAAAAGAAACCCATTAAGCAATTGTCTCGAAGCACATGCATATAGCCTGAAGTGTTCCAGATAGTGAAATGTACTTTTAGGAGCTCTAAATCCATATGTCTGTTTATTCAGGGTGCGCACAGTCCTTGAAACTCTTTGAAAGTGCTTGAAAAATACAATTTCATTTTCAAGTACTTGAAAGTCCTTAAAAAAGACAAATACTCCTGGAAATTCCTCAAAAATCTTAGTTTGTCCCGAATTTAAATATTGTCTGCTGACCGCCGAATCTGTATATCAGGAGCTCACAGATAATTTTCCCATAATCGGCATTTCCGCTGGCACTGGCCACTGTCTGAAATTTAGAACAATTTTTTGAAAGGGCGATAAAATTTAAAAAATGCTAAATGTTTTTTGCGACAAATTTATTTACTTAAGAAAAAATACAAACATTATACAAAATCAAACATGAGAGTTTTCTGGGGGTTTTAGCAGATTTTCACATTTTTTTTATTAAAATAATCCGCTTACTTTCATTTCAAACAGCCTCATCTCGGCGAAACAACAGCAGCACAGTTTTATGGCGATTACTTAACAGCAATCTACATTGCGGGTTCAGCATTGTTGCAAGTTGACTTACATTAAATAACGCTTGAAATGATTTTCATTAATTAACAAATGAGAATCATGGCATTTTGGGAGATTCCTTTCATCGCCGAGGCAAGGGAGATAAATCAAGGTGGAGTTGCACCTATAAATGAAGTTACCTCCCATGAAAAATTTTAACTTTTCCATTTAATAATCTATTTTTTTTTTTTTGGAGCCGAAGTAAATTAACTTAAGCCGTCTGGTTTTCTCCTGTCAAACTTTTACTCCAGTGTACTGATCATAATGTTGCATTTAAATAGACTGAATTTACAAATTAATTACGTAACAAATTTTTCGGATAGAGGAAATTACATTTTACTAGAATCTTACAGAAGAGTTGAAAAAAGGATTGATGTTTTTTTCCAAAAATAAAAACATGCTGCCAAGCATTGGTCCATTATTTTGAGGGCAATTGATCTAAATGTAACAGTTGATAAACTCCAGATATAGCTGGAAGAGACCAAACTGAGTCTACCAGCTACACCAAGGCAGATAAAAATGAATTACAGATGGAGACCTACAGAGTCATGCCCGCTAAAGAAGTATGGCTAAAGAAAACTATTTTTTATTGCAAAATCTGACGAGTGACTGAAGTGACTGGCTAAAAAAATACTGACCCCGAAGAAGCCCTGGATGCATAATGATGTATGGCATTTATTTTTTTTTACTGAGCCAAGGCCGGATCAAAGAATTTGTCGCATTACAGAGGTAAAGGGCAGATGACAAAAAAAGTCTTTGGAGACTCGTTGAATTTCATTTTCATATACCTGTACAAACCCTGTTATTCTTGGGTATCAAACTAAAACTGTTGGCTTCACAATTGGTTCTTTTTAAAGATACAGCCATGGTATTCGTCACAAACAGTATCTATCAATAGGCGGTTGAGCTGACTGAATTAATCAGATACTCCTCTGAGATGATTACTTTTAATGATTTCTGGTTTCTAGAGCCTATGTGGTATCGCATCCCAAGCTACAGTTTTTGGGATTAGCTTTGACGAATGCCTGTGAATGGCCACTGTTTGCAGATCAGCTATGTCCTACATTTGGTAGAGAAATTCTGGTAAGTACATGTTAAGAACAGGGCTCAGGATACATTTTAATCAGTGCACATTCAAAACCTTAAGTTTTGTGAATCAAGTCAATGCCAAATTATATGTTTTCCAAAAGTGCACTTGATTTTCAGAACTAGTGAATAGATAAGATCTGAAATGATTATCATAGACTATCATACAGGCGGATAACTATATGTTTTATCTTTCTATCTTTCTATATGTGTGTAAATAAATTATTAGTCTAATATCAGAGAGCAGTGAGGCTACACTTAATCTTTGCTTCACGCTGTTCAGAGTCGATGATATTAAATAATGATTGTTAACGGCTTGTGTTTTGCAGGTAACAGGTGAGGCTAATGAACGTCAGATACTAGAGTCGCTCCGACGTTATCCAGGCCGCTCAGCATATGTCCAGAAAGCCTTGTTTAACCTCTTTACCTTGACCCATGGTATGGTGGAGCCTAGAGAAGACATTATAGAGGTCAGCCTTCACTGCATTCTAGGTGCACCCAAATCCCAATGTTATTAAAATAAGGTGTTCACCAATAACCAGGCATGTAGGGTATTATGATGCACAACTTGATAGACACTGACACTCAAGATGTGGTTCTTCTTTGTTGAATCTGATGTGCTTCACCAGAAACTTGTAAGATTCCACAATATATAGTGTTTACATGTGCAAGGGAATTACACCTCACAATTCACCAATACTGTACACAGTGATCAGGGTTGAAATCAGTGATGGCATGGCATCCCTTCCTATGATATGTTATAACTTTAGATCGTGAAAACTATTACTAGTATTAGGTATTAGGTATTTGAATCCAACTTTGACTTCTCAGGTACTTGAAGCAATGCCATACTTTTTCCTGCTCTACCTTTACTTCTCCAATCATTAATCTGACTGTTATCAGATAAGAAAAATTATTCTCACCTGTCAAAAAATAACTTAGTGGATAAACATACGTAGTTTGATATACATTCTCTGATTTTGCTTGTTTGCTGACAGCTAATTGTGACAGGCATGGGCCAACATCCCAAGCAGCTGAGTGTCCAAATGGCGGCAACGGCCTGTCTCTACAACCTATCAAAAGGGGAATCTGGGCTCCGTGTGCATCCATCGTGCCTGAGGAGAGTTGTTGACTTGACACTTCTAGCTATGGAAAATTTTCCTAATCACCAACAGGTTTGGAATAGTACATCTTCACAAGTGTGATTTGCTTGTCAGGCTGAGAAATTCAACTTTAAGTAGCCAAGTTAGCATTTTAATACTAAATTCCTTTGTTGTTTCTTTTAAGTGAAAGTTTTTCAATGACAACATTTTGGTATTAATGATAAATATGGGTGTAGCTCATAAAATTACCCAGAGCACTGTCCATGTACACATGTTTGCTAATGTTACTGTTTATTGTACATGATCACAACATAGCATTTTGAGTAAGTGATGTGCAATTATTTATTAGTAACATTGCATTTTTTAGAATAATTATATTTAAGATATGGTTGTGGGGGTGTTTTAAGTTGCTACTCTGAAGCATTTGCATGAATGGCTAGAATAATACCATAACTAAGGAAACTTGACGAGACTAAATTCACAGGCTAATGTAGCCATTTCCCAACTATCACACTGTCTCATTACTGCTCTGGTTAAACTCCCTAAGCTGTAGTCCTTTATACTGATGTCATGTATAATGTTAACCATTCATATGTTTCAATAGCTTCAGAAGAACGCCTTGCTCACATTGTGCAGTGACAGAATCCTACAGGATGTGGTGAGTCTGACGAAATATTACACACAAAACTGTTTTCATGATGTCAGCTGGGATGCTTTAAATGTAAACTAGTAAAGTACTTTGTTTTTGGTCAAGCCTAAAATTAATCAGCACCCAATGTGTTAAATACAAACTATATAACATAGCAGTTTTGGTTTCCATCCATGATGTATGAAATTAAGGATTTCTTGAGTCTTAGAAATGAGTAAGTTTAATCCCGTTGTCATTACTTGCTGTTGTTTACAGAACTTTGATAGGTTCCGCTGTGCCAAACTGGTGATGGAATGCCTTTGCTCCTTTGATGATCTTTCAATGTCGAGAATGGCTGTAGCCATTTGCTCAATTCTGGCGGCAAAGGTAAGCAATGAACTGAAGCTTCAGGTATCTGTTTGTAGTCTACAATTCATTAAAAATGTGTTGGTTATGTTTTATAAAATTTTTGACATATATGTTACCCAAAACTCATTTGAATAACCTACATCATTCATTACGGGGGTGGTGGAGGAGGGGAGTTCTCTGTGGCCAAAGTGGTGTGCCAGGGTGGAGCAATGGCCCATGAACCTCTCGCCGACACGCTTGCTGGGAGTTCAAGTCCGGTTCATATTGATTTCCTCTCAGGCCATAAGAGGAAAGGTTTGTCAGCATCCTGCAGATGGTTGTGGGTGTCTCCCGAACTGTGCTCCATTTCCTTCCACCATAATGCTGGCCACCGTTCTATAAGTCAAAAATTCTTGAGTACGGCATACTGAAGAATAGGTCTCCTCAAAGTTGTCCAGGACCTTCGCTGGCTCAGTTGGTTTATGTGCTGGTTCACTTTGACCGTCCGACTTTTGACCAGTGAGAGTGGAATGTTTGAATCCAGGTCTCTGTTCCGACTGTGATCTGTAATGAATTTACTAAAGCTGTTCCACTCACCCATAAATCTGACCACCGTCATCTAAGTGAAAAATTTTTGAGTATGATGTTAAACCCCAATCAAATAAATAAATAATTCAAGTCTGTGACTTTTAGCTGTTTAGTATTTAGGAAGATTATGTTTTTAACCCTGCCATCCTAGAGTTTGCCTAGTCAGTGTCAGTGAGTCAGTCAGTGTCTGCACTTTGGTTGTTTGTTCATATAGATATCCACAGAACAGACGTCAATTCTGGGAGCCAAAGGGCGTTACATGAAGAAATTACTTAAAATCGTGGAGGACAAGATTCATGCTAGTTCTATTGATATGACCCTCAAGTTTACTCTCAGTGCCCTCTGGAATCTCACAGGTAACTGAAGTTATTAATAATACTGTTGGAAGGAATCTTGACTGGTATGTCATATCCCAGACTCATGGAATTTCCTGATTATGTTTTATTCTATTTTATACTGATGTATTCAGTTTGTTAGTTTTATGTTACAACAGCAAAGTGGCGTCCATTCATATTGAGAAGTTTCTGCAGCCATTTTTACCAGCCGTGCAAGTTTTACTGCTGATATTGTCATAGCCATGTACATTCGCAAGGTTGTTGTCGTTGTAAATGACCTTGACCTGCTTTATTATATCTTTATTAATATTTGATTTCTTACTATTTTATTTTCAAAACTACTTAGTCAAAGGCAAGTCATTTTATATTTGGATCTTTGTATATCTGTGTCTCCAAAACTGCATGCTGGGCAAAAATGTGTCCTTATTATTGACCTGTCTAATATTTTGATGATTTGCAGAGTTAAATATATTTTGTTAACCTATCTTCATGTCTGTCTTTGAAAAATACATTTTGTTTTTTACCAAATTTATTTCATTTCTGAATTTTGATGTTTTTTAAATGTCCATGTACTGGCAAACACATTTCAAAGGTTGTATTCTCCAGTGTCATTTAGTATTGAAGTAGATAATGTCAGAGAATATCATTACAGTTTTAAAAAATTCTGATCAATGATTTTTCTCATCTTGATGAATTTCTCAACGCTAAGTCTTTGTGATAGTATGATGAGCTTCCTAGACACTGTACACTTTGTGGCTGTATGTTGTAGCTGGTTCCATTTGTGTACATGAAATATCCATCAGGGCCCGATTGGAAATGGTTGCCTTGGCAGTACAAAAGAACTTCATTGGTGATGAGTTTTTTGAAAATAAGTTTATTCAATATTCTTTGGTGCATTTCAGATGAGTCTCCACCCACGTGTCATATGTTCCTCAGCGAAGGAGGGTTGGAACTCTTCATACATGTGCTGCAGGTTTGTCTCCATCTTGTTGTTGTTTACCATATCTCACCAGTATCTTTTACCTTTTATCAGCCCTCAGTTTCTTAGGTATTTAACCAACTGTGCTGTGGCCTAGTGCTGTCAGAGCATGAATGAGGCTAAGCATAACACAATGGTGGTTTAAGACACAGATGCATATCAGTTCCATTATCACAGAATATACAATACATACTTAGTGGATCTGTGGATGTAGCATTATTTGCAGCCAGATAACCTCTTTCAGTGGTCAAGAGCTACATGTAGTTCAGACTGCGTCGCCATTGTTAATAATTCGAGGCACATGTAAGGTTAACATTATTTTCACTAAAGCTGCGATCACACTGTCCTCATTCCAATTGATGTGAAACATGCATGCGTTAGAAAGATACCAAATCCATCTTGGATCATGATGAAATTAATGTAGTTTAGTAAATTGTAAAACTATTCTTCAGAACAGGTGGGATTCTGTCCATAGAAGCTGAATGTTTAAATTAACATTAAAATATTTTCTTTTGTTCACAGAAAGTTCATGACCTTGAAGAAGATCCACGGGTACATGTGCAGACTAAAGTATTAGGTTTAGTGGTAAGTCCCAAATTCCAGTTGTTTCAGTATAAAACTATTGGATTCTATGATTTACAAAAAATAAAATTCAGTGACTTTTTGTTTTGTTTTCTTATGTACATAGAAATTGTAACTTGGCCATACCAAGGCTTAACTGAGCAGTACCAAGGTGTAACTGAGCAGTACACTGGTGTAACTGGGCAGTACCAAGGTGTGACTGAGCAGTACCAAGGTGTGACTGAGCAGTACCAATATTTAACAGCAGTACCAAGATCTAACCTTTTGGTACTGCAAGGAAAGGCCAAGCTTGGTACCAACCTGTTAAAGTAAATCAAGGTTATTGCAGTTGGCATGTTTATTTCAATCACCCTTTTTCAGAATAACATCGCTGAGGTGAAGACATTAAGGCAGGCCTTGATGAGAGAAGACTTCATTATGTTGGCAAAGTAAGTGTGTACAAAAGTGCATGCCATTCCTTGAGGTTGTGTTGTAATAATAAAGCTCTTGGTGGGGAAATTTTAAAACTGTACAGAATTAATCTTGTTTAGTTGACAGTGGATATACATGTATGCTACATGTACTCAGGGCTAAGGTGGGCCTCCATCTTGATCAAAGAATGTATTCTGATTATATATACAGTATTATTGGTTTAGTTTAGATTAGACTTCAAAATGCTATGCAGCAGCCTGTGTGAGCCTGTTGTGCTATACACCACTTTTGCTGTGTTTCTCTTAAAACTTCGTATGAATTTCACTGAGTTTTTAGCTGTGCACATAAATGTGCCACTGTTCATTTTCTGCACAAATTGTCACCAGAGGAGATGTTTGTGCTCCTATATTTGGAGCCACATCGTCTTTCTTCCAAAAGGTAATTCAGTATTCAGCATACATATATGGGCAGTGCATGAAGACCCACACTCTCTATGGTATTCACTTTTGTTTCGTTCTAGGCGCTTGCTGAAGGTACAGGACATAGATGTGAGCTATTTTGCAGCTGGCATTATAGCTCATTTGGCCAGTGATGGAGAACAGGCCTGGCTGATAGCCGGCACTGACAGAGAAGATATTTTGAGAGACCTGGTGAGACCATGCTACATGTCCACATGTGCTTTTAAACACATCCTTTTATCATTTCTTATTTTCATTCACTTGTCATGTTCATTCACAATAATGTACAATCTTTGTCTGACTGCTTTTCAGGTGTGCTTTCATCTTGTCTCTGTAGAATTTGTGCAAGGTAAAGATATATGTAATGGTACTTTTTTCAATTAATTACCATTTAAAATGCTTTCATTGTAGGGAGAGACTGTCCGTGAATGGCAGCAGCCCCAGGGAGAAATGGTGGCATACAGGTAAAATGATACCTTTGTGTTTCTCTGAATCAAAGATCATGAAAGAAGAAAGAATAAACTGTTAAGCAAACAAATAATTAAATGTTAATAATAATTAAATAGACTTATATGTGGGGCTTTCATTTGGAATTTCCTGACATCTGTGCAGTTTTGCAGTTACAGTAAAATGACATAATGTTATTATATCAAGTTGTTTGTATTGAAAGATTGGCATACAATAAAAATTCTTTGGCCATAATGTTGTGAATCTTTGTAAATTGTAATTGCATGTATTTCTATTTCCACTCAGGTCTTTCAGTCCCTTCTTTCCCCTTCTTAACTGCTATGATATGCCTTCAGTACAACTTTGGGCATCATGGGCCATTCAACATGTAGTCACCAGAAATGGTAGGTTATAGAAATCAAACCGTGAAGTTTACATTAACCTGATTGCTTTTGACCTTGACCTAGAATATTACTTGCGTGTATCAGTGGCCAATAAAACTGAAACTGTCAGAACCCAAAGGAAGCTGCCAGAACTTGCCAGGTAGACTTGAAAGTCAAAGCAAATTTTAAGCTGAACTAATTGGACCTGTGGCACATGTAGATAATGCTACACTACCTTACCTTATTGTACAAGAAGCATTTGTTTTCTCTGGGTCATCTTATGTATACATGTATATGTATTGTGTGTTTGTGTGCAAAAGTAAATATGACTTTGCAGAATATTTCACTTATACAATGATAGTCAGTATTATACAGTGGCAAGAAGTCAGACAGAGCCTGGGGGAAACCCATTGGGAGCTGTGTTATCTTAACCGACACTACAACCTTTTGTTCTCATCTACGTTCTTTCCTGCAGGGAAGCGTTATTGCCCAATGCTGGTAAAGGAGGGAGGAGTGGAGTTGCTGCGTCAGATGGTAGCTAACCCAAAGACAGAGGCTACAGTTGTTACTACTCTCACAAACATACTGAGCCTGCTGAAGGAACATGTCAGAGATTTCCAATGAGTAAGACAGGAAGTCAGTAACTGGTGGGCATTTCACTTGTGAGAAATTTGAGATATAAAAAATGTACTTGCAATGTGAAAAATTGGCCAGTTACAATCGCAATGGGAAAAAAAAATATATAAAAATAGAATAGGAGGTTTATTTGTGCAATCATTAGTCTGTTTGTTTTCAGTGAATTATTAATTTGTGGTCATGAAAAGAAACAGCCTAATTAGAAGAAGAGATGTGAAGAATCAATTATTTTAGAACAGTGGTTTACATATTGAGTGGAAATGAAAATTCAGCAAGCCTTTCATACAGAATAAAGTGAACTTTGTGGCTGTAATTATCATGAATTTATCATCATTTATCTCAGTTGCTCTTTTTACATTGCAAAGCAGAATCCTGCTTGCTATTTACTTTGTTTTAGTGGCCATACTGGTTGTACAGTGTGCTAGACCAATATTACGCAGTTCAAGTTGGTCTACAAATTTACTAGATTTGGATCAGATGAAGAATTCACAAATTCACAAATCGATGAAATTTTTCTGAGCTTTTGTTCGAATACATGAAATTTCATTTCTGTTTATCATTGACCCTTGAAAACACATGCAGTATGTACACTGTTGGAACTGCGATATCCTCCCCCCGCCCACTATAAATATTGTATTTCTCTTAAGAGTTAAGTATTTTTCAAGTAACACATTTTGCTTGATTTTGATGGATTCACCCACTGTATAGGATGAATGTTTTGTGTGAAGTTTGAATTATTTCCTATGAGAAAAACTTATTGGGGTGTGGACATCAAAAGTATCATGTTAAGGCCTTTGTGTGCTTCTTATTGTGAACTACAGTACCATTATGTCATTATTATTATTAAACATTAATATACTTATCATGAAATTGTGATATAACTACTGTATATGGGTTTAGTTGGTTAGATGGGTTGGTATTGTCGTTGTCACGCACCTGAGTATCCAGCTGTATGTTGTTCCGTTATTAAGGTTTAAACAAACTGATAGAATGTAATGAATTATAGATCTGTGTCTTTGGAAGACTGTTATGTTATGTTTGTTTACCTCAATAACTACTACAGTGAATTATAATTGTATTCTAACCACATTTGAATATACTTGTATAATCTGTCTAATTGTTACAAATCTATCAAAAAAATGCAGTGTTGTTGAGTTGTTATTCGCCAAGATGTGCTCCAGACCTTTCCCAGCATCAGGCATCTGGTGTTTCTGCTGTCACAGGGTATTTTGGATTCCTTTTTGAATTTTGACATTTATCCCCTCAGAAAATATGCAAAAATGAATGAAATATTCAGTTCGGTACATGTAGTGCAAATTTATCCCTTATTTAGCAATGTGTACATATATTTGTAATGCAGGTTCATAATAGTGCATGTTCGTAAGTGTTGTGCACTTTGGTAACCTATACTTACATATATATATATATATATATATATATATATATATATATATATATATATATATAGATCAGATGTCCAGTTTCAATTTACAAGCATACACAAGGCTCAGTAGCTGATATTCGGCTCTTTTTGAATGTGCAGAATAATCACATTGGTATGAATATCTGTGAAGCAAATACCCAGTCATGACTGTGATACCTTTGTAAGAGATTTGTGATGTATTCATTGCTGATTATGACAAAGTGCTATTACTAGTATCTATAAAATACTACTGAATGTAAATTTTCCATGTTTTTATGTAATATTCATACAGATAAGATAGGAATAAATGAGTGGTATGATAACTTTTTCGGGGGTTGTAACAATGAGTTTTAAGAGATGCATGAAACATATGACAAATCTTAACACATGTTTAGGATGTCACATGTCCTAACATAGAAGTATCATATATAAAAATTTCTCAGTCTTGTTTTGGAGGGTAAAAATTGGCTTTGAACTAAAGTCTTCATTGATCAGTGTCGAAATTAAGTTATCGTAGCCTGCAGTCAATTCAGTTGTGATATCAATGGTGATATATATAGTTGTCAAAGCGGCTGTGGGGTTAAAAATCCAAGTGTGGGACACTAGTCTGGTCCTAAGTAAGTTCACCCTTTCTATCATTTCCACAATGTGGAGTTATTAACAGGAATAAAACATACCCCAAGTATGAAAAAAAAGTCATAAATTTTTTGATGTGATTTTCTTTGTTTCCCACATAACCATATCCAGCATTTTAGAGTTACCCTTCATGATTATTTGTTAATTATTATTTCGTAATTGTTCATGTGTGTAGTATTTGAGTTCAAAGCCAGTTGCATGTCATTTGATCGTAATGGAATTTTGATGTACAATTTGTTGTGTGAATTTAGAAATTTCTGAGCATGACTATGTAACTGTTGTATAAATTTCTCTCTCTAAAAAAAAAATATAATAATCATGACCGCGGATTAATAATAAATAAATAATGCATGCAGCTTGCCAGACACAATCATGCCCAGTCTGTTCCAAGTCAATTTTAGATTTAAATGTGTTATCATAATGCAGTAGTTCATTTGTTCACAAAATTGTTCTCATTGATGTTTACAAAGGTGGCCAGACAAACTTTCTACAAGCATCATACCGATGGCTTAATGGTAGAGCTAATTAGGAGACTAAACATTTATCAGATATGCCATTGCACTTCATATATTGTGTGTCACATTTATATGATGTTCTGTTTTACCACCGATTAAATACATAAAATCATGGATATCAAGACTGCCTGGCAAATGAAATGAGTCATTTTCAAGGGAAATATTAGGTTATGTTTGTTATAAATAGGAGAAAAATGTCCGTTGAAGAACTTTAAAAACAGCTCTGTCAAATAGGTATTTGGCGATAGAAGTACCTGTAAATGTTTTGATTGTCATTTTATTAAGTTAGAATATGAAAGAAGTCTTGTAGCCTGTGTATATGGTCATTGTCACTGGCTATATATATATATATATATATATATATATATATATATATATATATATATATATGTTACAGAAAGATTAGAGACTTAACTAACTTAAAAAAAAAAATGAGGACAACATATTGTCAAAGATTAGGTTAACTACAGAGTATGGGTTAAGATTCTTGTTAAAAATCAGCCACAGTGATAATTAAGAACATTCAGTGAATAGCACTACATTCATTTGAACATACTGTCATTCTTCAACCTTTTCTTCAAAGGTTTGCAAGATGTTTACAGGAATATTCTGAAGGATGTGTAGAATTATGTATTCATTTTTTTTAAGCCCTGAAATTGTCAACCTGACCCATGTAGTTTTGTTTTCAAAATCAAATTGAAAAGGTGGTACGCAACCTCTTTCATATGCAAAAAGGTTGAGTAATAAGGATAAGGGTATTTAATCCATGTTACCACTTAATTGTATGCTATATAATGTAGAGGTAATTGTATAATGATACTATCGCATATGGTTGATATGCTAATAATGTTGTATACTGACTTGATAAAAGACCAGATTTGTTAACAGAGAAGAATCAGTAATTCTGTTGTTCATCAAAACTGCTGGGTTCAGTTCATTTACAAGTGGCAAGTATTTTTATTCTTATTGTGGAGCATAAAATACTGGTCGTTCACAATTTTAGCTGCAATAAGTAGCCCCAAAAGTTTTTGAATTCTATCCTTTAAGGTGAACAATTCATTTAACATAGGAGTGCAACATGACGTTACATTTTTACAGGATGTAACAGCTTATTGGTGTTTTCTTAGTTTATGGTTTTTTTTATGTTGACCTTTTTTACAAAGGAATGTGAAAATCAAAATCATGGCCCTGTTGTGCCCTTTCTAAAATTGATCACATTTCATATCTGTTCTACTTGAAGATCACACTTTCTTCCTGATAAACACTTGTCCTGATGTCAATCTACAGGCTATTATCAAGTCCAGCAGACTGATACTGAGAATCCCTGCACTCATGGAAATTGATGGTATCAATGCCACTAAGAATAAGGAATTAAAACCACGAATGATTGGTCAGAATGTTAAACACAGATGAAAAAATGTGAAAGATATCTAGCAGGATATATGTTTAGGCCATACCCAGCATCCTTAACAAATTCGACCAAGAAGTACCTCTTGCTTTAGCATATTAGAAGATTGTTATCTGATCTGAACAGTACATTTTTGTGTTCAAAATCTTGTTTGCAAATTGCATCTAAAGTTAGACTTGTTGAATTTTTGTTGAGAATTTAGGGTACAGGTACTGTAATTTGTTTTATAATCTTATGACAACATTTTACCCCCAATTCATTGAGAAATGTATGGTGTATGTATTTGAGTACCACTTGTACGCCTACATTGTGTGTGAATTTATTTTGCTAATCTAAGAGATGTTGGTTTCTCCCAGGAAGATATTGTTTAAATATTAACTGATGGTAAAACCAAATTCCATTGGGCATCACATACATTGACAATAATTTTGTGCTCTAATATGTTAGCGTTCATGCTTCTGTTGGAAATGTAGTTGCATGTGACAAAATAACAAACAAGTGCTATTTGAATACTCTAATGATTTTGATGATAATAAAGCACTGCAATTTAAAAAGGCTGTGTCAACTTGAATTTTTTGTGATGACAAACTTAAGATAAATGTACTACTCTAAAGACAATTATTTCTTGATGTGAAAGCTCAGTTTGGCTTCTCCAACCCTTAAAACTGGCTCTTGTCAAAAAAGTAAAATATTATTTGGTGATAAGTTAATCATTATCAGTTAAATTGTCAGTAATGCTGTGATTCTGTTGGTTGAAATGATTATCGTGTTTCAGGAACAAAAAGACCGTCGGGGGATTTCCTATGTTTATATTATGTAGGATCCTATAAATGTCCTGTGTTTTCAGAAATATTCATATTTTCCTTTAGTTTTGCCTCTTTACTATGCAGAAAAAAAAAAGAGTTGTGAAGGGGTTGAGCACTGAATTTACTCTTTTTTCAGAGGCAAGCTTTGCATTCTGCGAGTTGCATTCTTTGTCATTAATTCTTCATTGTGTATCATCCCACGTCTCGTTGCATTCTTTGTTGTTTATTCTCCATTGTTTGTCACACCCGTTCAATTACATTCTTCCTTGTGCATTCCCCATCTTCTGTGTTTGCTGTTTATTCTCCACTAAACCCTGTGTCACTGGCGTTCTTTGTTGTTTGTTTTCCACTATCATCACATGCTACATATTTTTTTTTTGTCATTCATTGTCTTTTGTGCCATGTCCTTTCCCTTTTTATTAATATCTATCATCCAGCGTCAATGGTTAGAGTGTCGGCCTTGAAATCGGGAGACCTGGGATCAAACCCGAGTCAGGTTATATGAAAGACTTTAAAATGTGGTACGTCACTGCCTAGCTTGGTGCTTAGCACTGAGAGGTTAGAACAAGGAAGCAGGACTGGTTGGCCAGGTGTCAGTATAATGTGACTGGGTGAAGTGTCATGTCTGGTGTCTCCGGCATGATACTTCAGTGGCGGCAGCACTCTGGCGACTGGCCCTGCCACAAGAAGACAGTGTTATGTAAACACACCTAATGACTCATCATCGTCATATGACTGAAACATTGTGAAATATGATACACCCTAAAACCCCAAGCATACATACACACATACATCATCCAGTGTTTTGTATTTTTTTTATTCTAAGTTGTCTATCAGACCATTTCAGTTACATTCTTGCTTGTGTATTCTACCTTGTCTAGCTATCAACTGTGGCTGAAGAGTTGGTGGGACCAGCTATCGGTGTTAATGATGACATAAACATATCAACATGAAAAAGTGTTTGCTGGTGATATGAAATTGATTCTCATTGGCTGGTGTCAGACATAGCCATGTCCAGGCTATGTCTAGTTTAAACCTGGAAACCTTATCTCAACTGTCAGCCAGTCAGCCTCAATTCTGCATCCCCTTTAAGGGCTAGAATGCTGTATCAAGCTCACCAGTCCAGACTTGCTGGATGTCAAATGTTTGAATCTACAAAGTTAAGTGGTCCTTCTATTAAGAAAGAAGTCTGTGCCAGAAATTGAATTGAAGAAGTGACAGTGACTGTCTACCTGATGAATTCTGGTTATACCAAGAAGACAGTATACCCAACAACTCATCTCAAGAAAGAGATGAAAATGGAGAGATAGTTCGGAACCAAGTCCACTTTCACTAAACTTCTCAGATCACATTTTTGGTAACTTCTTTTCACATAAGAATTCTGGGTTATAGTGCTCTAAGGTGACAGCATTTAGAAAAGGTACTAAAAATTGATTAACAAAGTTTTGTGAAGGTGGCCCTAGAACACTGTTAATGGATAAATACATTAAATTCTATTGTTTGTAAATGTATATTGCAAAAGACAGATGTCTGCTGTTTGATGCATCCTTTATGAGTTTGACCCTCACTATACATGGTATGAGATCATTTGGGGGTCATTCAGAAACCATCCCTATAACAAAAAACTTTTTGCCTTTTTTGGCATTCAGTTCATCTGCACTAAATCATTGCCTCTTTCATGGTGAACACATGATGCAAAATACAGTGAAGCACACTTTACCGTATGCTTCTATGCCACTTTGTTCTTTGTTGATGAAACATGTACAGTGTAGTTCTGTCCAGGATGAAACCATCATGAGCGATGGGTGTGAGAATGGATGATGCACAAAATCTCACAATCACTGGCAAAGGTTTAAGAGGTTAGATGCTCTATCCACTCCTTGGGCAGATTGCATTAAAGTGGCAATACTAACATTCTAGTTTAGGTTATTCTAAGAATTTTTATTCCTCCATTCCGGACATAGGAAAATTAGTCAACATATAACAAAGTGTATATGCAACAACTCAGTGTAGCTTTATTGAGAGTGGTAATTGATGTCAGGAGTTGGTCATGGTTGAGTGGTGAAGACATTTGTTCCTCAATCTCTAGGACATACACAGAGCATGTTTCAATCCCAACCTTGGACAAGAAATTTGTAGATACTCTTCTCTCACACTCATCCAGACTTAGTGACAAGTTGTTAACGACAATTGATTGTGTGGCTGTGTTCACACTCTAACGTTTGATGGAGATACAATTTCCTGGGTTGAAGCATCATGAAGCTTTTTTCACGTCTGACAAAATACAGTGACTCAGCATATAGCCTAGACTTGCCTATCTCCCACACCACCCGAGTGACCATTCTGTATCCCACCCACTCCATACTGATATCTGATCACAAGTAAAGAACAACAGACTCTGGTATAGAGAATAAAATAGAATTTTTATAATTAAATAATGATAGTGTTGCACACAAGTAAATATGTATAACTATATATCAAAATTGAAATATACAACATATTGCCAAAAGTAACAAAAACTTCTAGTAAACACCAAAATGATACCTTTGGTTAATGTACAATAATTTAGAATTATGGCGTGCATCATTTGGCGTAATAAAAATCTGAAATAAAAACGTATAGTTTGGTACAGTGTGAAATGACATACATAGAGATATATAACTATCAGTCAATTTCTTTGTTAATGTTCAGAGCTTTCGCAGTAAATACATGTACATGTAAGCAATCATCACTGGCTGGCAGACAGTGTAGATAAGAGGTACAGTGTAGCATATGCTGTCGTGGGTACTTAAAAAGTGTACAATAAAAATAATTTAGCACAGCCTTGGTTTGTCTCACTCTGATGTGCATCAGATACAATTCTGTTTATTTATTTTCTTCTTTTTAACAAACCATTTATTTTCAAGTGCATTGGTTTTCATACCAAGCATCAATGAAGATTAGTCTCTATTGTCAACTCAAGACTAGTATGACTTAAACAATAAGGAAAAGAAGTTTACTCAACTTTATCAGAAAAATGAATGTGCAAATTTAAAACAGTTAAGCATGACTAAAGGCCTACTATTGAGCAATGCTTTCCAGTTCAGATTCCCGGACATCCCGGACAACTTTTGCAAAGTATTCCACAAAGATCTTTGAAATTCGATATGATGAATTTTTTATTATTATTTTTTTCTTTCATCTGAAAGTGCAATCAAACTACCCGTATTGAAATCAATCAATTTAACATTTTTATGGCACCAAAACTAATCTCATTATAATGCATTACCACATTTTAATGTAAGCAGAAGGAAAAGACAGATCCATGGATGTACATGTACTCACACACGATAATTCCTACACCATATGAAGTAGCCATTAAAATGCTTCGTTGCTTGCAATCATTCATTTCATGCATCCTGTCATTCAGAGCTATAATTAAGGAATAAAATCAGACAAGTTTGTACCAACTTGATTATGTATAAATTATGCCAATATCAAGAAGTGAAATGTAAAGTATAGCTGGGATTATTCATAATACACTCCAAATACCATGCCAACAGCATAGATGGAGTTGTTGCGGAACTCGTATGAGGAGAAGGTATCATACGCAGCATCCCAAAGACAGCGGCTTCCCATTCTCATCCCCTGATCAGTAAGCTGTCCAATATGTACCAAGCAAATGACTTTATATCTTGGCACTATCATTTCCTTCACCCGGGCCTTCACAACCTGCAAGAGGACACAAATTGATGTACAGTTCATGTATCCATGACCTTTCCAACAATACTATTTTAGGAATTAGAATTACAATTGCTGTAACTTAATTCAGATTGTGTTAGTTCACCAGAAATATTACACACGCCTTGCAAGTGAGAATATGAGTGGACAAACAATTAGGCACAAGGTCCTCGACTCACCTCTGATATTGTTTTTGTCATCTGTTTACACAGTTCTGGCTCATATTTTTCTTCTGCCAGATAGCTTTCCAGTACTTCCTTCAGTATATTGTGCACCATAGATTCTGAGAATTTTTGCTTTGGTTTCAGCTGGTATGTGTTTTCCAACTTGAGAGAGGGGTGAATATTAACATCTCGTGGTTCATCAATAAATGACACTGTACTCAATGATCTGGAA
Organism: Liolophura sinensis; assembly: GCF_032854445.1. Classification (NCBI taxonomy): domain Eukaryota; kingdom Metazoa; phylum Mollusca; class Polyplacophora; order Chitonida; family Chitonidae; genus Liolophura; species Liolophura sinensis. Next base: position 34,449,545 of record NC_088301.1, read on the forward strand.
GGAGAAAGGTTTCATATCACATACTTGTATGCCTGTAATAAATGTAAGTTTATAAATTACATCGTTTACTTCAAAAATAACATTCTGGGTAGTGCTGTACCTCTACCTTAAAAACATCACAGGTAAAACATCACACCACCTGTTGGAAGGCGAGCTGTATTTATGAGTGGGGCTGAATCATGAATGAGCTTGCCAATTTACACTTCTGTGTGAAATCGCAAATCAATTCCTGCATCATCGTATATCTTCAATGTACTGACTACTTTCGATAGTTAAAGAGACATGCAGCAAAAGGAACTTAAAGCTCAAGACATTCTACTCTATTAGACAATTTTTAGATCATGATATCAAAATCTTGTGTTCAATTCACAGATATTAACTCTTGAGTTATATATGACATAGGAGCAATGGATGAACCATGACAATATTCATCAAATACACAAGCAGATGGGCAATAAAACTTAATGTATAAATTAAAAGTTTTACTTAAAACACATCAATAATCTCAATCATACGTTATTCAAATTTGACAATTCAGCTAAATATTCAGCTACAGTTAGGGTTTGTACATGGCCATCATTCCATTCATCTTGTTCAGTGAAATAAAAAAAAAAAGTTTATAAAGATCTGTGTACTTATGTACAACTCGATTAATTCTGCATGGTTGTTTTTCTCACATGGGACATACCCTGGCTTTCTTTGCCTGTCAGGTAAACGGTTGTCATGGTTTTGTTTGGCTTCCTGTTGAGAAAATGATGATCCACTTCCTCGTTTTACTAGCAGTTTGGCAGCTCGATCTCTTGCAACATCCCGATCAGCCATCTGGGACACAAACAAATGAATTAGTAACACGACGTACACGTATCAGTAACAGTTTACTTTTTAAAATGTAAAGTATACCTTAACAATTGAGAACATTTTTACAAATTAAAAGAGAACAAAAATGGTAAACACTCAGGACATGTCATGTCAGGACCACATGAAAACAAAAAACACATATATATATATGCAGCCAACTCCTTGAGTTACACTGTAAAACACTTTCTAGTGTGTCACAATGATATAGTAGTTGCATATTTTGGGGGCAATTCCTTCAAATAAAAGCAAAGGCTGCTTCCAGAACTGTCACTGATAAGTGTAATGTAACTGGGCACTTACTGCATGAGAAATCTCATCCACAAGTTTTGATTGTTGCATTATCTCCTTTTCCTGAGAATTTGCGCACTTTTTTGTGTTTATTTTTTATGAAATCACATGGGCCTGGTTGGACTTCTACACATACACCATAAACGAGCTGGCTTTAGGCAAGGCTCCAGACTAAAGCACTACTATCTTGCACAGAGAAAAAGCCACATATCCCACAACAAATTTGATATTCTTTTGCACTGCAAATTAATTCATGACTGCGTGACTCGAATCAGAATTAAGTTTGCAACTAGATAAGTTTATTTGAGAGAGTGGGGGTTCATCAGATTATTCAGATTATTAACAGTACATGTGTATGGAAGCTATAATGAATAACAATACCTTGAAAGATGGCCCAAGATGACATTCACAAAAACTGGCAGTTTTATCAAAGAAGAAAGTATAAAATGTAATTAAAAGTAGGCCTACTGTGCTAAAAAGTATAGATGTAATTTTACATGCTAACAGTTCTGCTGAGCCCACATAGCCTAAGCATGATGTATATTCAATCTAACAGCTACTGCGAAATTACACCTTTTATATGTGCTAGTGTTTGAAAGCCCCCACCCTGTCTCGTCTATGTCTGTGTGAACTCGTGACATGCATGAAATATTGATTCAACTTAAATATCTGCAAATTTGTATTTAACAATTTATTTTAACTTCATTAAAAATGAAGGACAAACAACAATCACTTTATTACATACATGTGACTGTCGCCGAAAGGCTGTTTTAACAATTCGTGTGAAGAAAACGCATTTTGAAAAACGTAACTACAGCATATTAACATGTAGGAAGCGGTATGTGTCCAATTTTCGCTACTGCTGCCACGCTCTGTTGTGGCGAGTGATGGCCGTTGCTAGGAAACATAAAAATACAGACTTCTTCAACGTGAAAGGCAAATAGTATTCCTATCTAATGTCTTGTGTCACATAAACACTGCTTGGTCTTATGCCACATGTTTATCTCCGACTATACCTGTTTTTCCATCGAGGATTCTGTTTTCCCTACCTTGACAAGTGCTCCCTTCTCTGGTTTCTACTCGAGTGTATGGAGCAACAGCGACGTCTCGCAACATGCTTGAGAATATCGCGAGATTCTCTTTGTGTGCACACATTTCATTAGTTCAAAGTTTTAGTGTTGCAGCCAATCGCAGGGCTGGTAACAAAGTAGACATTGCCGAAGAACATGGCCACTTGATTGACGATGTGTAACTTGAAAAGGAGACAACGTGAGATGGAAAGGCAGATTTATTTCTGATGCATGATGTATTTTCCTGTTGGCTGGCCCAAATGCCTCAAACTGCCAAACGAGAAGCAGTGTTCGGGTCTAAAGTACATCATCAGTAACCATGATCGGGCTCTGTTTGCGATTGTGACAGCTGATAGCGTTAGTGTGTGGTACTGTAAGGTAAGGTTCTTAAGACTGCACTATACATGTACTAAGGAAAGAAACATCGAATCCAACTCGTCTTGTCTTTTAATCAGCACTTTGATGCCTGTTTAAGTGTTGTACATAAGAGATTCAACAGTCTGCAGTGTGATTCAATTTTATGGAAGATAGGGATATCCAGCTGCGTATGCAGGTTTAAATATTTGCCTTTGACAGTGACTGAACCTCGAACAGAAAATATCTTCAAAAAAAACAAAACAAACTCGTACAGGACTCATTACAGGATTGTGAAAATAAACTGCAGCATGATATAAACACAGAATAAGTTGAGAAATTGTGAGGTACGGGTACTGTGTTGAAGTAGTTTATATATTTATTTCATTGGTTTTGCAGTACTCAAGAATTTTACACCTGTATAACAGCAGTCATGTTTATTCATAATTCCGAGCACCTGGCAAGGAGCAGGAGGTGATAAATAACATGGTGCTGAATTTATGAAATGCTGATTTTTGCCAATTCTTAAAGTTCAAAGTAGTTCAAGACACTTTAACCATCAACATTTGAAGGCAAAGACACACACTGATTACTTCTCCAGAAAAAATTGTTTGCCTGAAAGCTATATTTTTTATTTCTTATGCTAAAATCTCACCTTGGTTAAATACGATTTGTTTTCACCTTCAGTACTTAAGTCAGATGACCAAAGAGTGTGCTAGTGATTGGCTCAGAAGAGTTATGACATCACTGCTAATAGGTAGACACCAGAATAGTCTGAAAATTTGGTCTAAGGATGGCTTATATTTATTCATACGCAAGGACTGCTGCCATCCTTGGCCCAGACGACGTGTGCTCCCAGTTATAACATTGTATAGATCTGTTTTTAGCTGATTGATCAGCAAAGCTTGTTGCATTCGCGGTAATATCCAAATCTATTTAATGCAGAGGTCTGTCGATGAGCTAAGGTAAAAAAATACATTTATGTACTTTTTTGCAACCATTGACCTTGGCATTATCGGATATTTTCTCAGAAAATCTTAGTCGAACTTGAAAGTCAGATCGGTGTTGAGCTATCTGCCATGTGATGCCATGTCTACTCGACTGACCGTCTTAGTGTGTCACAACCTTATTTGAGCATTTGTGTAGATATAGAAGAGCTGAATATGCAGTGTTGGACAACAGCGTTGCTTTGAAAGCTTATTCTAGAGTGGAGTAGAAGTATGAAGTGGCACCGCTTTTAAAGTTGACGCTTTGACAGGGAATTGATATGCCATGACATGATAGGTCCAACATTGATGTGCAGGTGTATCGTTCACATGTAAAATATGTGAGAAAAAAAACAGTTGTGAGTAGGGCTCAGAAGCAAGATATCATGATATTACCAGTCTCATACGCCACGGAATAAAATAAAAATTATAAAAATTGTTCAGAAGACCATGAAGACGAATTACATTAGGAATGTAATTCACCAGACTTTTGCAAATGACACATAAGTTTTGGCTTGTATTTAGACCTTACAATATATTTAAAGTTCACGGCCGATTTATTGGCTAGAAACCAGAGTAAACCACAGAGAACCCTTCACCAGGTACTTGACAATTGCACTGATGTAAAACTGCAGCAGAAGGGTTATTTGAGTATGTGACCATTGATGGTTTAACACTGAATTTTTTTTTTATTTTTTTTTTTTATTTTTGCATTGTTTTGTAAACAACAGCATTCAGGTACCTTGAAAATGCTTTGAATACTAAGCATTAACATTAAATATCCAAAAGGTTGTATTGTAACATGAATGAAACATTTATTTATTTGATCGATGTTCTACAAGAATTTGTTATTTTTACACTAGCAGGGAAGTTTATGGATGAAGGAAACCAGATTACACATGCCAATCACCAGATATCAGACAAACTTAAAGCAGCATGCTCACTACTTGTCCACTCCAAGAACAATACTTTAGTCAGTTAGATAAAAGAGAAAGCCAAAACATTGTTTCCATGAAATTAACGTTGAAAAGAGAGGAAATATACAAGGAAAAATGTATGTCACACCTTGACTTTAAAGTCTTATTTGAGCATTTGTGGGTCCAAACATGATTTTGCAAGTACCAGTAGTCATAAACTTAGCTGAGTGTGTTTTTTTTCAGGAAATAATTTGAGGAGATGTACAGTGTACATGTGTACTTACATATGCGACAATGGCACATGTATCATGTGTATACTTCATTCAGTATGCAAGCATACACATGTAGTCATCCACGTATGTGTAGGAACTACATGGGCCTTAGTCAGTGCAGAATGTAAGACTTCCAGTAGATGATGTGTTATCTTCTTTCATATTTTTGTCACAACCTTCCTGTAAAAAGATACTACCTGTAACAGGTTGCAGGTAGCATCATAATAACAAAATTGGTATTACTGTTAACAACTACAATTCACATGAAAGGTGATTGTTTCAATTTAGGATGTTCCTGTTCCTGTAGGAGTTGCTGCTAAAATGAAAAGTACAAAGTACAGGTACAGCTAATGTCATACCTTCTGTGTTGGCGCACGTTAAGAGTAAAAGCAATATTATGGTGAATGTTAGGAGATGTATCTTAAAAAATACAGAACATATTCAGCTCAGGTTTTGCATACATGTATATCACAATAAAACAAGGGGGTTTCCATTATTTGCTGCTCTGTGTTGAATTAATTAGGATATATTACAAAATTTACGACTTCTTGTCTAGTATATAATAGAATCGATGTTAAGGCAAATGTTAGTGGTGGTATCTCAAAGAGTATAGTGAGTCCTGCTCATGCTGGCTTCCTTTCTGGTTGTATGTGGGAAGGTCTGACAGCAACCTGGTGGTGGGATTCCCTTAGGCTCTGCCTTGTTTCCTCACACCATACTGCTGGCCATCGTCTTAAGTTATTCTGTAGCTCTTGTAGGAGTTTGCCTTCATTCATGTGTTTGATGGAACGTCTTTGGCATGATAAAAATCAGTTTGCTTTTGGAATGAATGGAAGTCTGAGAATTGCGTTTGATGTCATTGTGTGTATTCCTCTTTGAAAGTAGTCATGTCAGTTGAAACCATACTATTCAATGTAATGTATATGGCTGTTGACTTGTGTTCTAGTTGATGTCTTAGAGATTTACATAATCGCTTCAGCTTTTGGATGTGTATGAGGTGTGATGGGCTTTAACAGATGTCCCACACTTCATCTAAGACTGCTATAATTAGGAGGTATGTCTCTGATAGATACGTGTATGTGTTCTAAAAATACAGCTTCTATTGTGCCTCTTGGAACAAATCAATACTCCACTACTGAAGGTCTGGACACGACCAACTGTGCTGGCATTAAGATACCTGGAGTGTAGTTGCATGTTAAAAAGTGCATGCATAGATATACTGGATGTATTATATGGATGTAATTTGAAAGCTTTTAGAGATAATATTTTATACTTTGTAATAAATTTAAAAACTTCTATGGCCAAATGAGCTAGAATTTGAAATGGAATACATGTAGATAAATTAATTTGTGGATGTATGTATCAAGGATAGCAGTTAGGAGTAAACATAAAATTGTGAACCTTTTTCTAAAGCCTGATATGTCTCACATATAGTTACTCAAAAATCTTTATAAGTATAAAGGCTGAAAAATTGTGTGAGTACTGGTAACCCTCTAACACAAAGCCACCTCCTGCAGTAAAGCTAGACCGAAGAGCTATGTGTAAATATGTATCTGTCTCGTGGAGAGGGACTAATCTGACTTCACTTGCAAATGTACATGTATGCTAGACCACATGAGCAGTGAGGATTCCATTAAGGAAAGAGACCTACATGTAAATATTGTGGATGTCATTAGTCTACTGTTATTCTTCAAGCTCTCATTTACTTTTCACTGAAAATAATGTAATGGCTTAGTTTTTGCTTCACTTGTTAAGAAGATACGTGTGCAGATACCTATGTACATGGTGTTGATACTGTGTATTCTTTAGAGAATATAGAGATTGAGAAAGGGGTAACAAAATTACAGGTGCTAAAACTGAACTATGTTCCGTGTGAACCTCCATGTGTATGCGCTTATTTACGTAGCCTTTTGATATAAGCTCCTTCATCTCACCTTGGGTAATTAAACAGGTAGGTGCTAGGTTGCCTACTCTATCACTTTCCCTCATGTTTCGCTCTCTTTGGTGGTGTCTCAGGCTACCATGTCCTTCTTCCCCACTACACTAAAGCTGCACACTGAAAAATAGCTGGAATTTAATTTTAGTTGTGTTCATGTCATACCTTTAGTTTTGGTAGTAATTGTACACATACAGATAGCTCTTGTCAGTATCATTTTATTTTACCAGATTCTAACATGAACTAACTAGTGCATGTGTTGTATATTTATATGTGCTGGGTGTAATGTACCAGAAATGCACACACCAGATATCCTTAAACATAAATGCTGAACAGATGGATGTGGTCAGACCACATTAAACTACATTTTGATTTTCTTTCTTTTAATGGCCCTAAAGGTTTATATTTGTTAACAAACTTGTTTAATTAAACTTAAAATGTGTGTACATGTAAGCTATGTAGACACATGATTTTATCAAATAAACAGAAAATTTACTGTAATTATTTGGCATGATGCTGTTTCCTGTGCAGAATACTTACATATGTTAAAATTCAAAGGTAAATTAAAACCATTTGTTGTTTGAGATTAGATATTTATTTTGCTAACATGGCCTGTTGTCATTGTTTTAATAATTTGGCAGATGTACATGTATTATTCATTTGACTAAGGGTTCAAATGCAAAAGTTTAAAAATGCAAATTCCCTCCAGTTTTAAACACATTCAATAGATTGAGGTACATGTACTACATTTGTGTTGTTGATTGAAATTTTCTTGCAGCTTTTATACCTGTGCACAAATAGCTTTGGATTAAAAAATGACAACAAGCAATATTGGAGCAGACTCAGGTCTTCATTTGAGTGACATTCTTTCATTTTATTGGTGAAAAGCTTTAGTGTATGATTGTATTATGTCATCTTTCAGCTTGTACATGTATGTGAAACCAGAAGTTAACTTGTTTGTTTTGTTCATCTTTTAATCTGCTGATTAACAAGGTATTAACATTTCTCATCTATTTCATCCTCTAAGAACTATTGCAGAAATTATCAGTAACTCATGTTTCATGTGGGACAGGTATGAAACATAGCAATGTTGGTTGTGATGCATCACAATGACCAGCCATGGGTAGATTGTGCTCAGCTATGTGCGAGCATGTGTAGACCGTTGCAACTGGAAACAACAAAAATGCTTTAGCCTGCTGACTGATCAGGTTCTGGTGATTGCAAGCCTGCCTAGATTGACTAAAATCTGCGCCCAGTCATATGCTCCTAGTTACTCTCAGTTGCAAGGTGGTCAATCCATGGCAGTTTTAAAATTTTGCTTGATACTGTGTGATTCATTCAATTTATAGGGCCTCAGGGAGTTTATTTGGTGAAGTTCAGTTCATTTCATATCGGAAAATTTTCAGTGTTAAGAAATAGCGTACACACTTTACCAAACTTTACGTGAAATACAATGTACATTATGTTGTGAGAACAACAGCACACCTACATATGGCATGTGAAGGATTAACGTATCCAAACACATCAGACAAAACATGGCTGTAAAGAAGCTATTTTGTTGGTATTAGATTTGTTTTTCAACTAAAGATCTTTATTTTTCAAATAAATGAAAAGAAAGGCCTTTAGTAGGAAGAGCATTGTTTGTTTCATTTCTACATAGTTTATGGAAAGTAACATTTACTATTTAAATTAGCAGAGCTCTGCCGAGTGGAATTTTAATTGTTTTACACACAGTTGAATAGAGCAATAGCTAATGAGGAATTCAAGGATTACATGGAATAATGAACACGGACATTTTGTGGGTTCAAGGAATATAGGCAACCAGGTGATAATTTTATCTGAGCTCCAAGAAGACAAAATTCTTTTGTCACTGTTTTCTCATCACTTTTTTCTGTTTTCCTAACATTTTTACCTGTCTTAGAAATTTTAAACCTATAGTACATACATTCCCTTTGATTTAGTCATTCGCTTGTATATTATTATTATTATTAATGTACAAGTAAACAGCATGTACATTGGATCTTCACTAAGGGTACTTATATATGTTCATAAAAATAGCAGTGTTCCTGACAACATACAGTGAAAACAGGCATGTAAATGTATTATGCTGTGATAGTAATGCGTTTGACGCAGCGTTGGGACGGATTGAAACAGAACCCAGATTTTTCTTGATATTCACATTAATAATACCATTTTATTTATTGAGAAATGAATTGTCAACTGATCATGCACTTTACGTATTTAAGTATAATCAAATCTGATGATTTTGTCATGCTGTCAAGCTCCTCTGCCTGAGTATAAGCTTAACTTGCATGTGCACAATCATTTTGTCTCAGTTGCTCAAACTACATTAAGTTGTACCCTAAGGGCTCATACAGGTTAACAATTGTATGCATGGATTGTAGTAGGTCTACCTTTGATGCAGGTATTTGCCCGAGTGCATGTGTTAGCCCGTGATCACTAACTGAAACATTTTCTGATATAAATGTACATGTAGCCTTTGTATTACTGTCAGTGATGGACTGATGAGGATATGTTTTGCCTATTAAGTAAACGCATTGGAGATTTTCATTCTTCTGGAAATGAGGTACTGTAGTGTACTTTGTTTATTTTGTCAAGAGATCCATGAAGTAATTTACTGTCACTAAAGCAAATGAACTCATGCTACATACTATACACTACACTCATCACTAACAAGTACAACAAAAAAGAAATTTTGCTGATATTTCTATGCAACTTCCAGTGTATCATAAATCCTACTGCAAATAGTGCATGTAATGTTTGTAAGATAAAGCCATTATAGATTTCCTTTTTAAAAGTCCATTGTCTGTTCATGAGAAAACAGAAGATAACGTTATGATGCATTCAGAATTTTAATCTTTGTGCAGGAATCAGGTTCAAAAGATTGTTCTGAATGTAAATATGCTTTCGTCATTTTATTTTATTTAGGGGCACTATTGTTTGTTGCGAGTTAGGTATACCATGTATCCACCAATTTAGCTGAGGAATTTATACAACTTATAGGCATCCAAGTGAAGTGTGTACCAAGCGTTCAAGTGATGTGTACCAGGTGTTCAAACGATGTGAAAAAACAACCACAGGGTGTTCAAGTAACGTGTTGGCCTACTGTGTGTTCAGGTGGCACTTGCCGAGTGCTCTAAGAAACTGCTTTATTGTGTTAAGGTTGTTTTTTCATCAGTGAGGACAGAAGCTGGGGACTATATAGTGTACATATCAGATGATGGCCCCATTAACAGTCATTTGTTTTATGGCTGCATTAAGATGCACGAATCTCATATATTGTCATATAGGTGAAAAAATTCAAGTCATTATGTGTATTCCATTCAATTTTGGCCATCAGCAACAAGAACACTGTACAGCTGGTTGAGTCTCGTCTTAAGCTGTTGTTTGTGCCAAGCTAAAATGTCAACCAGTAAAATTCATATTTTGATGCTTGCAAGTACTACTTCATTATCGAGCAACTTCTGCTACATGTAGTTTGTCTGCATGTATGTGATATTTCTCCTTAAAAAAAACTGTGTAAATATTGCACAGGCGTTTATCTCTGTAAACTTTTGACTTTCAAAAACAACACATTTTCATACACTTTTTGATCCCATGTATGATGTGAGCAAGTACATTATATCTGCATTGAATGTACATTGTACATTAGTAAGTGTTGACTCTTTGCATGTCCTTACAGCCCAGATAAAACATCTGTCTTGCATGTATGTGTATTTATAATAAATAGTTCTGTAGCTGTCAAAAAATTGGATCGTTTTTGCATTTCATTCTGTAAGAAAAAATTATTCGGGGGCCACACCCTTTACAGTACACATAAACCTACGTGTACTGATGTAGTAGCTACGTGTAAATATGAAAAGGACCTCTGGTATAGACCTTTCCAGTGGAGCCCTTTCATTCATTTTGGGGTATCTTTTCACTGAATGGGGTATACATGTATACATTTTAATGGTAGGAACTAGGGATTAAGGAATTTGTGCAAAACACAGATCATGTGATAAGATGAATAGCTAGGATTAACACTATATCAGTAGTACTTCAACTCTATATTGAAGGTATCTTTTGAGGCAGCTGTCCAGAAAGCTATTAAAATAGTAGCTTTTATAAAATCATCTTACATGTAAATCTATATTCTGTTATAAAGTTGTTTTTTTTTGCTGCTGTTGCTGTTGGTAAACTGTCTTGTCATGGGTAGAATGATATCGACATGAGAGACCTAGTTTTACAAAGTGTTATTTTAAGAAGAATTGATTTGATAATTTTTTTGAAGAAAGGTGTTCTGCAAGATGATGACAGAGGTAGACAAGTACACAGCATTATGACATATTTGAGCGAAACCTAACACACTCAGTTTAAGTACCGGTACATGTAGAGACGTTAGTAACGGCAGTATCATGACATTCAGCACTCATGTGGGCTTGCCAGCCTACCATACAACTCCTAGTTCTCCTCCAACAGGGACTGAGATGTCAGACCAAACACACTTTGATTATTATTTCTGTGTGTTGTGACTTTGGTTCTCAATGTTAAACGTTGGTTTTCTCTTAAGCATAATACTGGCCACCATCATATAACGTGTCCCTACAGTATGTTTTTTATTATTGAAAAAGTAGGCATTTCTCAGACACGCAGCTTGATGATCTCCAAAAATATTACCAGAACTAGCATTACATATACATGTAGCCTACCTGTACCTTGATGTACATGCTGGTGTCAATGTTTGGTTAGTGGTCACTAGTTGCTTGTACCATATATGATTGATTTTTTGGTTAGTTGATATTCTCTTTGTGTCTCACTTACAACATTCATTTGCTTTGAAATCAATGTTGAATACCATATAAGTTGTGAGGCTCAAATACTGCTCAGTTCATTTTGGCTTCTGGTCACATGTGGGAAGGTCTGTCAGCAACTTGCGGATTGTTATGAGTTTTCCCCAGGCTCTGGCTGGTTTCACCCACCATAATGCTGGTTGCTGACAAATAACTGAAATATTCTGGAGTGTGGAGTAAATTAGAGGGGCCAAAAAATATAGTAGAAATATGGTACTGGTAAGTGAGTCTTTGGAAGCAGCCAATGTTCAGCGTACATGTAGGGTATCCCTCAGTGATTTTATATTTTATCATGCTGGCTTCCTCTCTGGGCGAAGGTCTGCCAACAACGTGTGGATGGTCATGGGTTTAGCCCAGTTTTGTCCCACAATATTAATGCTTTCAGCCGTCATATTAGTGAAATATTCTTGATCACAGAGTAAAACACAATTGAAATAAATAAATAAGTAACTTTTACATTTTATAGACATGATCTTTTATGTAATGCTTTTGACGTCATACATACGCACATGTACATTGGCATTTGTAAATGAATTGTACATGTATACACCTTTGTCACTATAAAAACGCATCTAATGTGTAGGTTTGTAAATACCTACATGTACCTGCACTAGGAATGCCTTCATATATATATAGTAGTGATCACACAACGCATTTGTACACACTGTACATAGTCCCAGATATTTGAATATTTCCCCCAAACTGTATATGTAGCCTCAGGTGGTTTATATATCTGATTAGAAAAAAAAAAGAAACCATCTGGAAAGTTATATGCCTCTTTCTAGATGGTCAGATATGCTGTGCAAGTTTTTTTAGTTCTGGAAAGGCTGATTCAGGTTCATAAGTTACAAGTATAACAGGTTGGATTGCCCTGTTAGATGCATTGTTTGCTGTTTTATATACATATACATGTACCTACAATGTAGCAATTAGTTCACATCAGTAGTACTATACTATAGTGTTTTTGTACAGTGTGTTTAGTATAATGGACACAATCTATTACATTGCATAACAATTGTCTGTACTTTATTAACTTTAATTCATTGGTAAGCCCAAAACCAGCCCTTTAATGTGGGGTTCAGCAGTCAGTGACTTGGTGCATAGCTGACTGTTGCAGCTGAAAACAAACAAAGAAATTATTCTGAAATAGTAAAGTTCCTTATTTAATAATTTATTCACTGCATAGGGCTCCATATCTTTCTATCTGTATGGTTAAGACATTGAATAGGTGCACCTTTCAGGTTTGTAGTGTTTTGGCTGTTGACTAAAATCTAGAAATTCATCAGGTACACGTAGCTGGTGAAGGCCACTGGTTACTCTGGACACAGGTTTCCTCTACTCATAAACGTGATCACCATTATGCATGTCATATTAGTGAAAAGTTCTTGAGCACAGCAATTGAACAGCAATCAGTCAATCGATCATCCAAATCTTTCAAAAAACAAAAAAAAAAAAAACAAGAAAAAAGGTCACAGCTTTCAACGTTTGTAATCACTTGCTGTCTGTGTGGTGATGTGGAACGTTAGCTTACCTGTACCTTGAATATAACCATAAACATGTCCATGTGAAATCTTTCTGTTGTATTTAGTAAGATAACGATGTATGTGACCTTCCCCTTTCTGGCCTGTATCAAATGTAAGGGTAAAAGAGAATTTGTTTCATGTTCCAGCCATCTGTGTTACTCTGCTGTTACACCCAGTCAGCATTACACCAACAGGAAGTCGGGACATTTGATCAGGCAGAGTGGAAAGCAGACTCCTGTATGTTAGCAGTCACGGTAAGATTTCTACAATATGCGATTTGTAGCAACAATTTTGAAGAGCACAAATTTTCAGAGAGTGCAATTTTGTTACATGTAATTCTTTTGATTCAAGCCGGCTTAATTGAGGGTTCTGTTTTAAACAGGTCTTGTGACCTGTGAAGATAATTTTGTCCAGTCAGAATCAAGATGCTTTTTTCCCTGATTGTAGTTTACCCTAGATGTGATATAAAATGGTATTTGATATGACATGTACACAGAGAGTGATGAAAGTGTTTCCATTATATCTATACATTTGGGTTATTGGTTAACATAAGAAAGTGTGGTGGATTTAAAAACTAATAAAATAATCAGCTCTTTACTTCACTCAAGTAGTGTCTTATTTACCGAGTCTGCTGGTATGTAGCATGGGCTGGACTGAAATAACATATTTATCATAACAGAAGTTGTCCAAGTCTGTTTGCAATAATGTTTCCCTTCAGTAATTTAGCCTTGGGTGTGTCTGAGGAAAAAACAATTACAACCACTTAAACAGCCGTAGCATGTGTACTTTCCTATTAAGTGATGTGACCATGTGTTGTGATTATGACTGCATTTAGCGAAAGTAAGTAATATGACTTCAGATTGAATTCCAAAAGTGAAGTTTTATCTTTGTTAACTGACTAACCCCAATTTTTTTTTCCGCTTTCAGACCACCTTTGGGTATGTGGTGTTTTTCTGTGTGGATCTCGACTCCAGTGTGCCCTATCGATGCTCCCTCTATGTACAGCGGGATTCACGGTTAGATGCATGTGTTAATTTTCCAGTTTAAACGCCATCCTTAAAACTTATTGATCATGTGGCTAATATACCAAACTTCACAATATGAGATATAATTAGAAGCTGTATCTGTACCTGGTAGGCACATACAAAGACATTGTGCATTGCAACAAGGTTCTCAGTACTGGACAGCCTTTGTGCTAATAAGGGACCTTTGTTTTCCCAGTCCTACGTGTTCACTCTTGCTGAACACGCTGTAAAGACAATTGAAGTCAACTAAAAAAGCTACAAGTATATACCAACTTGACATGGGCTAAAATATCAATCCATAGTGCCACGATTGGTGTAGGGCGATAGCGTGTTGATAGTCATCATGCCACAACTGAACTGAAAACAACGAAGGCTTGATACGGTCCCTTAACTTCAGAAAAAGTAGAAAAAGTATATGAAAAAATTTCATGAAACAAATGACAGTGGTTAAAGTAGAGAAGACTTAATGCAATTTTAGAAAGGTTGTGTACATATTTTTTTCTGTATTCAGTCAATTTTTGTTCGTTTGCCTGTACTAAAACTAAATTAATGCCCCGATCGTCAACATCCAATAGCAGTGTAAGCAAAGTTAAGTCAACTGCTTGTGTTGGTGTCTAAAAAAGCATTTCATGTATTGAACGAAGTTTTGCATGCATGTGTAGCACAATAACATGAGGAAATGTTCCATTCTTGAGGCCCTGCATGTATTTTAAGTAACATAAATTATCAAATTCATGACCATTACTTCTCTTCACATTGTGTATTAGAATCTATGGTAAGGTAAATGTTTTAATTCCATTATGTTAAGTTTGGCATTCATGTTTCTCCTACAGGCAAGCTCTTGATATCCTTGGTACCAAAACTAAGTTTGGAATTAAAAGAAAAATAAGACATTAGTCAGTGCATAGTTACATTTTACTAAGGAGAACAATGACATCTTTAAACTCTAGGTTGTAAACATGTTGTCAGTATGTACTATTTTTTTGAGTTCGGAATGTTGTACTGGTTGGTATTGCAGAGCAAGTGGAGGAAAACAGCCTTCAAACATAGTCACATCAGATGAAGTGCCTGCAGTTAGACTCACACTTGTTGTACAAGTGCAGCTGTCCGCTCAAGTTACTAGGTAAGTCTGTAAAGGCATGTTAATATTTACAGGTGATTTGATTAAAAATGGGCCCTCTGTGGCCGAGTGGTTAGAGTGCTAGAGACAGGACCCTCTCAACAGTACGGTTGCTGTGAGTTCAAGTCTAGTTCAAGTTGGCTTCTAATCCAGCCAGTGGATGGTGGGGTTTTCCTTCCTGTTTCTTCCTACCACAAATCTGACTGCCATCGTATAATTGGAAGTATTCTTGAGAATGATATAAAACACCAAACAGATTGATCAGAAATTACTATTAAGGACAAATCATTTATATTACCTGTAGTTTTAGGTTTGGATGACTGTAAGTTTTTTACTGTGACAGTGAAGTTTTCGTGATTTTGTTGGGTGTGGAAATGTCTTGGAATTGCAATGCCTGTCAGAGGCATTAATATCTTATTGCGCATGTTATTTGTGAATATAACTTTAGCGTGAGACAGCCCATTGAATTCAGAATATGACTGTATTTTTCAAAGCTTTATGTGCTGTATTGATCGTATAGGTGATCAAAGCAATGTAAACCTAATCTGTGTGATGTTAATTTTTACAGTTTATTGGATGTTAAAGATGAACTGGCTGTCTCGTTGACTGATGGCTGGTTAAAGAAGATAAAATGGGATGGAAATGTCAACAACAACACATCAGTACACTTACAAGATATATCTCTGTCAACAGATCTCCAGTTTGCGCGTGGTAAGTGAGAGTATGCCTAAGGAGAATCTCCTTCCACGAAACTTTGTAAAGAAAAATAGTCCTCCATTATGCCCCTTAAGATGCCTGTGATGTCCAGTTCACTTTAAGTCAAGTTAAATTTTACCATCCTTTTCTTTTGTCCATCCAAAGCATTATGTAATTTTGACACTGTCAAATCATGTATCTTTTTTGTATGTATAAAAAAAATCTCTATAATAGCCTAAAATAATACTGATGTGAAGAGCAACTTACTTGTAAATGCTGATCTTTGATGGCTGAGTGGTTTTGAAGTAATAAAACAAAGTTCTTATCCAGATGATTTGCAACATTTAAAACTATGTAGGCCTCTGCATAATGTGTCTCTTCACAGTGAATTCAGTTCAAGATGCATCAGTCCACATGATTTCTATGGACTACAGTCCTTTACTCGGAGGGTATGCATTAGTGCTCAGTAATGGCAGAGGCATTTTCTTACCAGCTTCAAATTTAAGATCACGTGCAAATGTAAGTATGCTTACCTTCACCTGTCTGTTTTGCTCACTCTTTTCCCAATATTAAAATGTAGCCACTTGTATGGTACTACATGTAGAATGGTTCATGTCATGCTGTCAGATTTATTGTTTGGTTTCCTGATTCCTGATTTCTTTGATTTATTCTATCTTTTGTGTTCATAAGCTATTATTTTATTCTCTTCTAACAATATAATTTAAATGTATTTCATTGTTCTAAATTTATTTATTATAGTAACCATCCTGTGTTACTTGTCCGGGGGCCACTGTCACAAAATGGTGTTTCTAACATTTCCTGTAACTTTTTAAGGCGACATCATTTATGAGAAATGTTACGAAAAACTGATTTGCAAAGTTGTGTGAAAGTGACCTCCGCTCTGTCTGTTTTCAGGTTTTCAGTCCATTCAACACTTTTATTACTATCAAAAGCATTATTTGGTGTAAATTTTATCTTTAAAATGGGCAAGCAAGTGTTCGTATTCATTTTGAAAGTCCATGTGCATATTTTTACGGTAGAGTTTGGACCTAAATTCATCACGTTTTCCTTATGAGGTACCTTGATTATGTTGCTAGTCTCCACGTGGTATCTGGGCCCCAGATCTGAGTGATGCTGCATGTGTAGCAGTCAACCATCAGTATAGACTCATAGCCTTTGGTTGCCACAGGTATGTAAAAGAGGAACGGTGTAACGTGATGAAGAATTCAACACATTTCTTAATAGTTTAAAGTTAAAATAGAAGGTATTGGTATCCACCACTGTGCTTGAATTTCATCGACTTTAGTTAAGTTTTATTGTGGAAGGCTTTTCAATTTAATAATTTTTATTTGCCCTTATTAAATGGCCTGATAAAGGATGTTAAAGGATTATTTTGCTGTGTTTTTAAATTTTAATGAACATTTTTAAGATTGGTTTGAAATTTGTTACACATCATAGTTTGGGCACACCCTTTGTCTTAACTGGTCTTTGTCTAATGTAAAGCCTTGACTACCTTTCTCTGTTTATATTTATATTGTCATCTGTTTGTGACCTGTGTGGCTTGTGTTATAGTGGCAGTGGCATGGTCTACAGTATTGATGATGCTGTTGGTGCTCTGGTCATCTCCCACAGACTGACTGTCTCCAGTAAGGACTATCCCGGTAAGAAAGGACCAAATCTCCAGAAAAATACTGTACTTCGTTGTTGTACTAAAAAATATATGCTGGTATAAAAACAATTAAATTTATGAAAAGTCACATGCACGTATACCATATATTGATAAAACCAAGGGGTATTCTACATAGATAAGCAATAGCTCATTATCATTATTTATATAATGGTAAAATCTCCTTCACTGATTAAAGTGGAATCTGACTGGCTAGAGTTAGATATCAATTTTGTTATTACACCCAGCGCCATGATGTCACAAAGAAACATTTTGTTTTTTGACGTTCCAGTTCAAGCTTAGCAGAGTGATGTCGTAATACAAGTTCAGTCAACTTTAAAATTACTTACACCACGTAACAAGACACGACGTCATACAAGATGTCATGTGCGACGTCACGCTATATACACAAACTTGTTGAGGCCTACAGCTAAAAGCATTTCTTAAATTGCTAAAATGCATAAAATCACAATGTTGTTGAAATATAAATAATAAACAGAATATTGGACAGTAAAGGTATTTTTCTTGTGAAAGGTGGATTTTCACCTCTCACTCGAAAAATATTTATGTTATTCAACCTTCACTTTGCAGTGTCCTCTATATATCCTATATCTTTAATTATATAAAGAGATTACAAGTGTTATTAAGACATAAACTAAATGATGTACAGATAAGTTAGAAACTGACAGAGAATTACCAGATGCATGTGCATATCATGCAAAAGCATGAACAGCATTGAAGTGTTTGGAATATTACCATGACATGCCATGAACATCCTTACTATATTCTGTATCCATTGATTTATTTATTTTTTTGATTGGTGTTTTATGCTGTACTTAAGAATGTTTCACTTGTACAACGGTGGCCAGCATTATGGTAGGAGGAAACCGGGCAGAGCCCGGGGGGGAAACCCACAACCATCCGCAAGTTGCTGGAAGACCTTTGTAACCATTGATATTGTAAAAACAATATTATATTTGAAAATTTTTTTTTAATAGTATACATAAAAAATTATTTTCTACCACTTAGGTCAGGCTTTACCTCCACTTGCATGTACAAGGTGGTTTTTTTTAGATGTACGAAGAGATTTTGGTTGAGCTGTGTTTATCCTTGTCTGTATTGCAGATGCTGGTCAAGTTGGAGGATGTGTCCGCATACTCCAGTGGACACCGGATGGTAAAGCAATAGCCCTGGGATGGCAGAAGGGAGGCTTCTCCCTGTGGAGTGTGTTTGGATCTCTCCTTGTCTGCACTCTAGGCTCAACCTCCTGTACATACAATAATTATGGGTGAGTGACCCATGTACTAGCTTAGTTTGGTTCAGAATTGCAATTTTAACTTGATCATTATGAACAAAATGTTTTCAAATGTGTGGATGACACTATGCCTTGAGTACTTGTTTTTTCTTTTTTTTTTATACATGTAAGAAGTGTGAAATGATACATTTATTATCTTTTATTAACATTACCAACCTTGCATAAAGTTGTTTGTAAGATTGAAGTAATGTGTTTGGTGAGCCTTAGACTACATGTACTACATATCATCAAACAGCACTAAAAACATTTTTGTGACATGATACATGCATTTCTAATATTTCGTCTTTGATATTGTTCATTTTGTTTTTCCTCTTACATATATTTCTAGTGCTTCTGAAGATGAAAGTATACAGTCTCCTGTAATAGTCAAATCAATGGTAAGATATCCATTTCTGCAAGAATCTTGAACATTCTGGATTTTGTGTTATTGCCTTCTTTATCACATTTTACATTGCTTAGAGCTGTTAAGCTACATAATTGTAATCCAGGCTTAGAGAATTAGGCAATGATGGTTAGAATCATATCAGTAGAACTTTGATGTCTCCTTAGACTTTAAATGATAAGATTTACTTTGGCTGTGGTATTCGTATTGCGACAATAATGATTGCAGTTTCTTTCAAAACACTGACTGGGCAAAATTTTAAAAATGGACACCATGTAGCAAGGCCTTAATTGCCTTAGATATTCAAGCCAGCCATTCCCATCTGGATTGGAATAGTTTGTAGAGCGGTTGGACTAGACATCCTATGCCATAAGTTTAGATTCTAGCTAGAGAAAGAATTTTCACTGATCTTGAGATAGCTCTCTCAGAGTCAGAAATTCAGTGTGCAGTGATGTATTTCAACATACATGTATATAATTACATTATTGTCATGAAGAAGCTTGGTGTCGACCTGAACATAATTAATTTCCTTGAAAATTATAAAGATATATGTAAAGTTTATTACATGTACAAATTATCTTATTTGTCATTTGCCTTGTATGTTTATTTATTTACATACCCTTTTGTTATTTTATAGGAATGGGGTGCAGAAGGCTATCATTTATGGATGGCCTGTGAAACAGAATCTGAGAGAAACAATCACACAACATGCCCACATTTGTTACAATATTCCCTAGTGAAAAGTGCTTTAACAGTCAATCCATGTATGGTAAGTATGTAAACCCTTGGAGAGAATAGTTTTCAGAAGTCGGATTATGTTTGAGGAGTTCAGAAATCAGTGTCCTCTAGATGACATCAGTGGTTGGTTTCTGGACCTTTTCTTGTTTGAAATAAAAAGTTGTTGAACTGTCACTGAACCTAAGTAAGCACCCAGTGGGTTTAGTTTCAACTCTTGCCTGATGGCAACATACCTGAAGTAGTATTTGATAGACAACATTAAGATTTAAGACTCTTTCCTGTAATCAAATATGAAAAACATCTTGAGCAAATTTTTTTGTACAAGTATTTCAAAATGATAAAACTCTTAGATAAAAAAATCTCCTGTTTCCACTGGGTCACATAGCCTGCCACACATGAACCTGTTTATCTCACCTGTGAAGTGCTGCATTAGCAAATGCCTAATTACTAATAACTACTAGTACTGATGTAACATTTTCTTTCAACTCTTTGATTTCAGCCAAACCATGAGCACCTGTTCCTGCAGGGTGAAGATAAGTTGTTTTTGACCACAGGGGACATGCTGTTGAATTTGTCTAGTCAGACCCAGCCGTTCAGGGAAGGGGCCTCCGGTGGCTCAGGCTGTGGGGGACTTATTGGCCACAAACAGTGGCAGCTTATCCCTATCTCTCCCAGCTACCTTACCCCCAACTGGCCTGTTCGGGTAAGTGATGGTTTTTCTGCAAACACTTTGAATACAGTTGTGGAGTTTATTGATGGGCCATAGATAAAAGTTTTGACTGCCTCATAAATGGTACGGAAAAACAAATATGTCAAAATTTCAACTTTAAGTACCCAAAATAAAGTGTGATGAGTGTGAGATTTAAATTTAGACTTGTCATAAATGCCTGTGTGATTTCACTCCCTTGTGCTTATCCTGAGAATACAAACTTGTTTTATGTTTGACTCAAACTAAGCTTCAGCGTTTTAAGTGATCTTTAGTTGATTGTAACTTTAGCATTGAAGATTCCCTTTTATCTACATGTGCATACCTGCCGTAATGTGCAGCCTAAGCACTGTCACAGTGTTTTTTGTATTTGTTTTTGTCCAGTATGCAGCTATTGATCAGACAGGTCAGTGTGTAGCCGTAGCTGGGAGAACAGGTCTGGCACATTACGCTCTCTTTACCAGGAAGTGGAAGCTCTTTGGAAACGAAACTCAGGTATGATGTTTCACTAGCCTCTCAGAGAATGTCACAGTATTTGAATGTTCAGTATACTTTATTTATGAATTTTTCCAGTAAAATTTTACAATGTTTAGCCAGGTTGGGTCATACCAAAGATTTTTTTAAAAATTTGCGCTTAGCACTGAGATGTTATCAGTATAATATGACTGGGTGGGGTGTCATGTCTGGTGCTTTTGGCTAGATGTTTCAGTGGAGGCAGCACTTTGGCGGCATGGCGCTGCCACAAAAAGACACAATATGGGTACACACACCTGATTACTCCTCCTTGTCAAAAGACAAAGGAATTGTAAGCATGAAGTTCGACCACAAGCATACATGCTGAGTTATTCATTATTTCAGGATATTAAAACATTTAAACGTTGGGATACATTCATATGAAAATTTTGTGTTTAAGTGTTATACATTTCCTACCAGGAACGATCCATGGCTGTAACCGGTGGTATTACATGGTGGAAAGATTTCATCTGTGTTGGCTGTTACAACATGTTGGACCAGAGGGATGAGGTGGGTGATGTACTTTCTGGCTTTAGCATAGCCGCAGTATGGCTCTGATATGCTCAGGATTTCCTGCACTGATATAGGCATTATTTCACATGTTACATATCACTTTTACTATAACATTTTGGTACTTCACACCCAGATGCCATGAAGTTAAAAAAGAAGCATTTTGTTTTATGATATTCCAAACTGAGAATAATGTCATAATGCAGGTTTAATCAACATTTTCATTAACATACAGGTATATCATTTCCCATAAACTCTCAGTTAGCGCTTGGAACTCCAATTTCCAACACTTACATGTATCAAACTGACCACGGTCATAGAAGTGAAATATTCTTGATTATTGCCCATCATGTCAGTGATCTGTTTGATGCACTGGTGTGGTGCATGTACACATATTTTCTAAATTGGTTAAATTTAAATATTCCGGTTTAGATCAGTTTAACTATACTTAGAATATATGTAAATGAAATGATTGAATTTGTATAAGGAAGTAACATGTAAATGTATTTCTCACCCTGTTTCTCTTCCTCTAGATGCGTTGTTACCCAAGATCATGCAAATTAGACAACACGTTTGCAGCAGTAGCTAAAGTCCCTTCCCAGATCTTGCTGCTTAACACATTCAGGAACTTACTGGTCGTCTTTTGTGCAGACTTACACTTCATGTTTTATAGCCTGGAGAGGAAGAATACTCAGAACAGTGAGTCGATGGAATGTTGATGTTTAAGTTTGAAATGCTAGGATTTGGGATTTTATTATTATTACAAACCTGTCATATTATTATTCTAATTCCTCAGCCTTTTTAACTTGATGCTGGAGAAAAAACTACATTGGTTGGGGAGGTCAGTTGTGGAATTCACTAAAATTATAATTTGATCAGCCTATGCAGAATAATGCCTTCAAAATATGCTTGATTAAACATCTTGTAAACATGTGAAAAGAGTGAAGAATTACAGTACATCTTTGTTTTATAGAAATTGAGAGTGGGAGAATAGAAGTTGAAATGTGATACTTTTTTGGAGTACTCTAATCCTTCAACCTGTTCACAGGGGAAAGAGCAATGTTGAGTGCAATTTGTGCACAATTGTAATTCAATTTTCAAGACAAAACTACATTGGTTGAATTTGCCATTTCAGGGCTTCACAAAAACTGTAATTTTATCAGTCTACACTGAATAATACCAAACAAGCGAAATTGTTGAAGAATTACAGTGTTGTCTTTAACAGAAAGTTCCACTTTCTATATTTTTACATTTCCTAGTTTTTTGTTGCAGAGACTTGAACATAATTTTGTGGAATTTGGGTTAAAGAGGCAATAAAATGATGAATAGTGCCTGCATGGTTAACTGTTTAGAGAAAGAGAGGTTTGTGAAATGCTTGTTTTTTGTTTTGTTTTTTTTTTTGTAGATCCCAGTCTGACTATAACCAAGCTACAGGAAGTTGCAATTGCAAACTTCATCCCTCACCCTATCTGTGTGACAGCCATAAATCTCACATCATTGAGAACAGAGTCAGGTAATGTATATGAAAGGTTCTCTTTAACAAGGTGCACAAATATTTTTTTCAACTCATGTTTTTAATTGAATAAACAGTTCATGGAAACTATTTTTTTATCAGTGTTGTTACTCACGAGTACTTAATACTTAAGTCTTAAGTACTTAATACTTTAGACTTAACTATTAAGTACTCGTGAGGTTAATTTCAGGAAGTTTTGCAAAGTATGATCACTTTCTGATATTGGTCTTAGAAGGCCAGTGTTAAACAGCTTTTTGTACATTGCTACTCATGGGAAGATGTTTGACACAGCTATCAGATGAAGTATTTGATAATAGTAAAGATATTGTTACTGACAGATTACGATTTTTCTTATACATTACTGCTCATAACCCATGGCTTGAATTTCCCTAACTGTATGCCATAACAACACACCTTTGAAGTCCTCATGCATGTTGTTTTTGTGCATATTCTTTCGTCAGGAATGAAGACTCCTGAACATAGTGATGAAGCCGAGAGTATCATGCTGAACGTGGCGGGTAAACTCATCTTATTCCAACATGACCACTCAGGGCCTCAGATCAAGGAGGAAGAGGAGCATAATTACAGACCTGTAAGTCAGTGGTGTTTAACACTAAACGTTTACCGTTAATAAGAATTCGTATGAACCATTCTGTCACCTGACATGACATCCACAGTGAACATCTGTAGCATTCTGATAGCTTTGTAATAAGGGTACCTGTGAAGTGTTTTAATTTTAAGATTTACTTCTTAGCAATGGGCATAAAGGGGAAGTCCAATTAAAAATATTTTGTTAAGTGCTTGTTGATAGAAGAATTTTTTCAGTTCAGTATAAAAGGTAAGCATCCTTACACTGCGTATGTACTATTTTGAAAAACTGAAAGTCAAGTCTATAAACCAATATTCAGATCAAATAACCCAGGATCCAAAATTGCTACTTTTGTACGGCACACAAATATGATGATCCAAAAAAGATCAAATTTTCAGGATATAAATATTTCATTATTTCAGCTTCCATTTTGTGCTCCATGTGTTGTTGCCACAAATGTGGAGAATGTCTGGATGACAGCCAGAGTAGAAGGTGACAAGAAACAGCTCATGGAAGCTCTGTGGCTGAGCTGTGGAGCCCAGGGGATGAAGGTACAGGAGGGAGATACATGAACAGGCAGATAAACATGATACGTGTCACATACTGCATTAATTAGCCTATGGCTTGATTGATAAAACAGAAAAAAATGCAACAGAGTGTGTCACAACAATACATTAATCAGCAAACTATTCTATTTCTTCTATAATTTGGCACACCTGGTCTGATCATTTTAGCCAATATATATATGTAATTCTAGCAGGTGTATTGGGTTTCTTTTTTTTCTCACATGGTTAGACCATCTCATGGACAACATACTCATATCTTTACTTTTCCAAAAGGCTGGTAAATAAATGTAATATTCTACATTGAACACTATTAACATCTGTAAAGAATTAGGATAACGGGTGTTAGAAACGTCTTTTAAATTTTCAGATTTCTGAGTTTCTCTAAATGAGGTACCATCAAGTCCACATGAACCATGTGCCAGTATTTCTTTCTTTTGTGTGTAATATTGATATATTTGTGTGTGAATAATATGAAGAAACCAAGAATTCATCGACCAAGTTCTGTTTTCTTGTATTAAACTTTTAGCATGTTGTAATGGTGTAAAGTTGGATAATTTTCAGATATCAAACTATTTATGTTTTTGTTGTTTTTTTTTACTTCCCTTGCGAAAACAGTAAACTGTATGATTTTTTATACATGAAAATATGACCACTCCTGTCATCTCTGATATATGTAGCTGTAACATCCATTCCCTCCATGAAGACTCAAAGGCAGTTGTCAAGGTTTGAAAATAAAGGTTATATTTTACAGGCCTAAGGCTACATGCCATTTGTCCCACATCTGGACAAGCAAATTATAATTAATTCTTATAACATATACTGTTATATACATACATTATTTAAAGCTTTAACTTCATAAATTACAAATATACAATAAACTAATATGTCACATATGACTACCTGGTCAGAAAAATTTCAACAACAATAATATGTAACATGGACATATTGGAAATGACCATCATTCTTTGTTTGGTAGTTAAGATGTGTATAAAAGCCAAGAATGTTCAAAAGCAAGATTTCTGTTTCTTTCTAGGTGTGGTTGCCTCTCTTTCCCAAGGGTGAACAGAAAACTCATAATTTCATGTCAAAAAGAATCATGCTTCCATTTAAAGTGGAAATATATCCTTTAGGTATGTATGCATACATGTACCTGTGGCAATGTTTGGTCAGATTAAGTGTATGTCTCACCACAGTATGGATCCAGTATTGTTGATGTGACATTAAGCCATAGTCATAATTGTAACAGGAACACACAGTGCAGTTTCTCTTTTCTCACATGGTTTATGACATATGCATAGCGTATCTTTGCTCCTCCGAAAAACACTGACACTTCCGGAGAGATATGTAATTTTCAGATTCCAGCACACTGATGTCTGCACTAGTAATATCTATCCAAACAATAAGAAGTATATTTTAAACTAAAACTGTAATTTAATGACATATTTGTTTTCAGATGCGTGTAAGGGATAAAAACAATATGTCTTTTGTCAGTAAGTAACTTTTCTTTCTATTTTTCATTTCTCAGCTGTACTATTTGAGGAAGCTGTGATATTAGGGGCTGACACAGATGTGATGTCGTATGGTCCATTCTGTCCCAATAGCCAGTCAGGGGCCCTGGAGAAGCTGCCCTACTACTCTGTGGAGAGAACTGTAAGTACTCTTCTACATGAAACTGAAAGTGAAATATATCAGAATAAATATATGACGCCCTGATCCAGCCCTTCTCAGCGTCTGATTACCGAACCCTACCATTCCGTCGAAGAGCCTGTTGTGTAAAATAGAAAAAAAAACAAAGAAGAAACAGCCGGAATTCATTATAACACTCAGATTATCTACTTAGTCGCTAGGCTTCAGCTAACCATTGGTCACATTAGTTTTGGGGAATATAATATCTGTGTGGCAAAAGCAAATTGGCAATGGATGCATTTCAACTTCAGTTGTTTAGATTTAAAGTTCGAAAATTTACTTAAATTTAGTGCTGGATCCAGAATCAAGAAGGAATATTTGACTTCAGTGTGAAAGAACTTGATTATGAAAGCAATAAAGTTTTTAAAGAGCATTTAAATTCGGAAATGTATGCCTTGAAACAGGTGACGAAAATTGGACTCGTGATAGTTCAATTAGCATTCAGATTATGCAGGACGGGAATTGCTTTCAAAAAAAAATGCCAACCGACCGCCATGACTTCAAAAAACAGGGTTTGTTACCCATAACAAACAACTTTTTAATGATGACCTGGGGTAGCTATAATAAAATGTGATGATCAGATGCACGTCATCCCAGATGACAGAGTTCTCCGCTTATCAGAAAATACAAGCCATCCTTGGACTGAATTTTCGGGCTAGGTATGTGTTGTGGTGTGCACGTGCGGTGGAGGTCAACCGTAGGAACCAGGGCCCTTAAAAATGTATGACAAACAAAATATTCAACAGTTAGGCGCCCTTCACCGATGGTCCCACCCCCTGCCCCTCTGAGGCCAGATTAGGCCCTGCATGATGTATATAGAATTTGTAGCTTACATTGCAGTTCACTTGTAAATATTATATTTAATACTTGTGAAGAGCGGGCTTTATAAGCATTTCCAATGACATAACATTCTGACGAGTTTGCACTTCAGGAATTTCAAATTGTCGTACAGATTACCATATTTCACCTGAAATAAAAAGTGCACTTTCAGAAGCCTTTGAATGATACATTTGATGCCAACACTTCAGGTATTTTGAAAAGAAACTAACTTCACTAAAAAGTGGACCATATTAGGTGGATGGATCAGTCAAAATTAGGAAAAAATGCATCATTTGATGAAAACTACACTTTAGGTGAGGTACAGTAACTGTAGTAAAGATGCAAACTTGTACAGCTGTAATGGAAGTTTTAACTTAAGCGTTTTATCCGAACAGATTTCTTGACATGATTATCTGAATTGTATAAATCTGCTTTTCTGTACTTCGTTTTGGATGCAGGATAGGTGTAATTGTTTTCTTCTTAATTCGTGTATGTGTATCTGCCATAGTGTATTTCTTTTTTCCTCCTTTTTTATTTCAGAGTCAAATTTACCTGCATCATATTTTAAGGCAATTATTACGGAGAAAGTATGTATATTGTATATTTTGATATATTCATTCATGTATTTAATTTAATGTGTTTTTAACTCTAACCGCAACATATTTACTTTACCTTGCCCGTACCTAGTGAAAACATACAATTACAGTTAAGACACATGTTGATATTTTGTAAGAGTGAGCATACATTCATCTCCTTGGGTACATGTTGCCAGAATTTTGATGTGAATTTTTGAAATGTGGTCCCCAAATCCAAGACCTGTGTGGAAGGTCTGACAGTAACCTGCAGATGGTTGTGAGTTTCTAACCATAATGGTGGCTGCCATTGTAGAAGTCAAATATTCTTGTGTACAGTGTAAAACACTAATAAATAAATAAATCAATCAACATCTGTGTGATATTAATTGAAGTTCTCACTCACTGGCAATGTTTTCCTGCACTCTCAGCCTAGGTGTCCATGCTCTAGACCTGGCAGGCTGTTGCACAGAATTGCCCTACTTCCCTCATGTCCTGGAGCTCCTCTTACATGAAGTCCTGGAAGCTGAAGCTACAACCAAAGACCCTGTTCCAGGTATGTCTGCTTACAAACCAAAGACCCTGTTCCAGGTAAGTCTGCTTACAAACCAAAGACACTGTACCAGGTAAGTCTGTTTACAAACCAAAACTGTGTACCAGGTAAGTCTGCTGACAAACCAAAGAACTGTACTAGGTAAGTCTGCTTACAAACCAAAGACCCTGTATCAGGTAAGTCTGCTTATCATGCAGCCTTTGTGAACCAACCTTTATTGAAGATTAGGAAACCTTTGCTCTTCTGCTTTGGAGGATGACATCTTGTAGTACATCCTCCTCATATAAAACTGAGTGCCAGTAATTAAGCGCTGCAGAGCTGAAGTATACTTGAAGTAAAATGTCCCAAGTGTGTGTCATTTGGGAATACTTGTATGAACTAAGCACAGTTTCTGAACATCCCAATGTGTGTGTCATATTTAAAGTAATCATTCATTTCATTGGTTGTTGACCGTGTTGATTTTTGAACTTTATTTACCTTTTTCATGACCTTTGTTCCAGACCCATTACTGCCACGGGTGGCAGCCTTTATCCAAGAGTTCCCAGAATTCCTGCAGACAGTGGTTCACTGTGCCAGGAAGACAGAGGTGGCCCTATGGCCTTACCTTTTCAACACAGTGGGAAACCCCAAAGATTTGTTTGAAGTAAGGAATACATTTTGTCAACAAATACACAGCTGAGTTGTTGTTTTGGACAGGGAAAGTGCTTAGTCATTGTGTATACTGTACATACCAAAAAAGACCTTTAGGATGTGTAACATTTCAAGTGAAAAAAAAAAGAAAATAGTTCTGAAAAGAAAGAAAATGGTGTATTCGCATTCCTCTTTTACACAATAATGTAGTAAAAAGTAAACTGACTAATTTATACCGTGGTAATCTGAATATAAAAAATGAATTGCACCCAGATCAAAAGAAAAAAAATTATGTTGCATTTGATTCAAGCAATTTTTTTCTTTGATTTATTTATTTACTTTACTTAGTTATTTTTTCTATTGATAGAACTATGATATTTTCCCCATGCCTCTCCAGGAATGGAATGGTTTCTGGAGCATTGATGTAATTATTTGTTTGATTCTCCCGTAAACTGGATGTCTCAATGTTGACAGGAGTGTCTGGTGAATAATCAACTGGACACAGCAGGATCCTACCTCATTATCCTACAGAACTTGGAAAAACCACTGGTCAGCAGGCAGGTCAGTTCTGAGATTGCATAGTCAGATTTGAAACATTGATATTTAATTGCTGTATGATTGTGATATGAATCACTCCCTTTGACTGTGAAAACATGTTTAAAGGAGGAAGTAGAAACTTTACATGTACTCATTTATTTGCACCTTAATGCAGATAAACTCTAAGTTTTCGAAAAATTTGGTAAAATTTCGATGTTTTTGGATCCAAGAGACGAAACATCATAGCTTTAGAAGGCTTTACTGTTTAATTTTTTTAAATATTCATAATCATGTGAAATGTTGCATTTTTTTATCTCTAAATGTAACTCTGAAGTTTTATTTTATATATGTAAAATGTATCCTGTTCTTGTACTATATGTTTTACACAAGGCTTGACAGTGTCACCTACGTTTCTTAAATTTGTAGTCTGCCAGCAACCTGCGGATGGTCGTGGATTCATATGGGTTCTGCCCGCTTTCCTCATATAAGTGAAATACTATGGAATACGGCATAAAACACCAATCAAATAAATGAATAAATTTCTTGTTGTTTTATATAGATTTGAAAACTAGCTGCCAAGGAAGTTCAGAATGTAATATGATCTGTTGACTTTTCCAGCATGCTACAATGTTACTGGACTCCACGCTGGAGAAGGGAGAGTGGGAGTTGGCTAGGAACATGATCAGATTTCTCAAAGCTATTGGTCAGTTCTAGATTTATAAGTATTCCAGTGACCTAAACTTTAAGAATTAAGGAGATGGATCGTTCATTTTCACGTGTATGTATTTCTGTGAATTATGGTGGTAAAGCAGTGTAATATATTCTGCAAAATTTAGAAGATACGCAAATAGGTTAAATTTATACTAATTTCCTTTCCTGGCAACTCTTATCACTGATGACCAGCTCTATGTATTATTACAGATCCAGCAGAGGCGGAATCGCCCCCAGTAACTCCCCCTATCCGAGTCTCCAGCACATCCTCATACACCCCTAGTTACCCCAGCTCGCCCCTCACCCCTCAGGATGTCAACCCCTTCAGCTATGGTGTCTCACGCATGAGAAACTCCAGTGGCTCCCTCACAGACACCAAAGATCTGGGAATCACCAAAGAAAAAATCCGACAAACAAAAAGTGATGCTCAGCATGTCAGTTTAAGAAGGTTAGAGAGTGAGATTATGAACCATATCTATTTGTGAATGTGTGTGTGAATCTGTGCTGTATAGTTTAATTTCTTATGTTTAATGAAAGAAAATAAATTTATGCTACTTGGGCAGTTAATGTGTTACTTTTCAATGTGTTACTTTTCAAATTTATGAAGCAACAGTTTAATCAAATTCTTAAGAAGCACTGAGGAGGTTTCCTTCCTTTTCTTGTTCCAGACAAAACTCCAAACACAAGGAAGAGCCTACAGCTGATCAGTTTTTCATGGATGTAATTCTATGTCGGCATGCTCGGAAACTACTGAGTAAACATAGGCTGAGAGACCTTGGGGCATTTGCTGGGAACATGGAAGATTTCCACCTAGTTTCCTGGCTAAGGAAAGAAAGGTAGATATCAAGCGATAATTTCAAAAATTTTTCTGCAGTGAAATTAATGTAGATTTCAGAATCAATACACATACATTTTTCATTGATATACTTCTTGTAATTTGTTGTGTTTTAATGATGATGTACTATGATAAATGCTCCTTAACAGAAGTGTGATCATGACCAGTGGATTGTTCCTAGAAAAGAAAAGTGTGAGAAAACAATAATTTTAAAAGTGAAAGACTTGAAATAGACACTGGTACATTTAAGTCTTGTAATAAATAATGCTGGTTACACTAATGTTTTATGCAAGCAGATTGTCATAAGGTCATTTTGAATCCTAGCTTTTTGCACACCTAAGATGTTTGTAAAGCGATTGATTTACTTTCACACCTAATCCTGCTATCGCTTGAGCAAGTTTATCTTCTACAACAAAACAATACTGTCTTCTCATTAGTACTGGTGCTGTCTGTAAACTACATGTATGAAGAATAAAATGTATGTGATGTCTTGTAACTAATATAATAATTTGGAATTATTAAAAATAATTATGTAGAAAAGGTAACTGTGAACTTTCCGTTTATTATAGTGTTTTGGTGAGATTTTTGATCCAGTTATATTGTGCTTAATGATTTGTTGCTAATTCTAGGTTACGGGCAGCCAAAGTAGAAGACTTTGTGATGGCGCTCCATGAGATTCACCGATCGTTCCAGTGGCCGTATCCGATCTCTTCCCAAACAGTGTTTCAGCAGCTTGTCAAATCTATGGCTGGTAAATTCTACATTTCTGGTAAACCTCTGCTTCTTTTGTCGTTTAAGCACCATCAACCCCTTTTCTCATGCATTAGGATATGTACGTGCATGTACGGGTAAATATTGATGAATGATGATGTGTCACTAAAATTTACCAACCATATAGCTGAATTTTATAAATCTTATAACAACTTACTCACGCATGTACTGGGTAAATGAATGTTGTATCTACAGTATGACCTAAAATTTTGCACCCCAAAATTCTTTTCCAGAGGCAAATAAATGTCACAAAATATTATTTTGGGGATAAAATTTTCCAGTAGAATATCATCCCATGTTCCAAGCAAACCTCAAAGCACTTTTCTAAAATCAAGAGAACTTTCAGAATCGGGGAAAAATGGGCAAGTTAGTCATGGACAAAATTTATGGTCATTTAAGGTATGTTTAGGTGTGTAACATTACTTAAAGTGCCACTCTGGTCAGAATACAAATTGCATAGAAATATTACAATGATATGAAAGAAATCCTACTGAGTAAGCCTAACACTATGTTTCAATAGGATTTTGATGAATAACACTATTTAACCCATATAACTGAAGATTCCTTCAAAAACAAAATCTTTGGCTGTGTGCGTAAAATTTTCTTGATGTGACATGATAATATTCCCTGTACGACATCGGATCAGGCAGATGTGACGTTGAGTAAGGCATTTATGTTGGGATGACGTCAAGAGCATTTGAAAGGGCAGTTTATTTGTGGATATACGTCGGCGATTGATGTCATTTGTTCGAGGATGACGTGGAAGGGACAGAAATAATTTGTTTCCGTATACTGTGAGGAAACGTGCGATATCGGTTTTAATTCACTGCAATGTTTTCACAATTTAGGAAAGCAATTCAGACTATCCCAGTCTTTATCAATTTACCTTGCCTTTAAGACAGATGGTTTGATATCAAAATAACTCTTTAAAATGCATGCTCTAACCTTAATATGACCACGAAGGACATCATCATTCACTGACCTCCCACTGAGCAAGAAAGTAACTAGTTTTCCTTTTAATTCTTTGTTACTTAATGTGAAAATGACTTTGACCCTCTGAAATAAGGATTTACCAAAATTGATAGTACATATAGGCTCGTGATGGATTTGTAGTAGATTACCTTCTTTTTATTTTCTTTGAATAAAATGTTATTTCAAAAACACTGAAAGTTAAACTCAGTGTATATTTGTTGCAGGGGCATGGGCAGATAAAAAAATCTCCATATACCCTGTTACAAATTTGGCTAGAATTTCATGCTTCCAATTTTTGGTGCAAATAATGCTGAAACATTGTGGTATCCCTTTCAGCATCTAACAGTACAGCAAGTTCAAGTCGCTTGAGTGAAGAGGATTTGGCAGGAATGTCACCACCTGAACTGGAGGTCCCAACCACGATGTTCAAACCTCCGGGAGTATTCAAACAACCTCCACCAGATTTACTCACAGGAGTTGATATCTCCGGGGAGGTCTTCTTAAAGCCCACACTTCCTAAAGGTAAGCCATATGCTCTCTGGTATTGATATGCAATATAGCTGAGCCATTCGTTTAAAACTGGATTTCAAGTTGGTAAAAAAATGTGAAATGTGATTTTGTCCCAAACTGTTAAGTATTGGAGAATTCGTCTAAAAATATTATTATTTATTATTAAGGCGAGACCAATTTTATTTTGTGTTTTACAGGTGAGCAGACTCTAAAAAAAAAGGCCAGAAATGGAATAAAAATTAAAAGCTACCTTTTTTTCTGATTTCCTTGTTTGTTTAACTTTCCTGCATTCAAAACTTTCTGATTATGTAAATATGTCTTTAAGTGGAAAGACGGCCAAATTAGATGAATTTTTGAAATTCGACATTGAAAACGACATTGAAAAGAGACGTATTCTGCATGTAAAACAACAGTTTAAACTGGTGAAGCCTAAAGCAGGAAAAAATGTCTGATTTTGTAGATTCTGTCTGTATTCAGATTTAATCAAATAATTTTTTACCAGACAGAAAGATACAACAGAATCTTTAGTCAAGCTCCTTTTCAGGTGTTAGTCCCCTTGTTTTTAGTCCTGCAGTATCCTTGTGTTTTTTTTTTTGTTTTTTTTCCAGAGGATGGCAGTGTGGCTACTGTAGACATGTCAGACACCAGTTCCCTTCAGGGGGACTCAGAGATGCCATCAGAAAGCAGCACTATAAATGACCGGCTCAGCGCGGAACTGGAAGAGCTCTCTCATGAACTGGCCAACAAAGGGCCACACCAGTCAGAAATTGAACTCAGGTACATTTCTTGCCTGCTGCTAATAAACAGAATGTATTTTCCCTGTAAGTCACACTGAAAAAGTGCCGTTTTTAGACCAAGAATGGCTATATTTATTTATTTATTTGATTGGTTTTTTACCCTGAACTCAAGAGTATTTCGCTTATACAGGGCGGAGGAAAGCCGGGAAGGAAACCGAGAAGAGCCCTTGGGAAACCCACAAGAATGGATATAAAGTATTACTTAAAACTCACATAGGTCCAGTAGGATATTATCCTAGCTCCCAAAAGAAAATCCTTAAAACACCTTTCCAAGATGAATGCGGTAAAAAGTCATGGTCAAAATTTTAGGTCAAATGGCATTTTTCTTTTGAAGGAATACCAGTACATATATCTGACATTGATCATTTGATAGGGGCATAGTAACTTCATACAGAAGACACATAAAGATTAGCTTTGATTTAATGTAGACTTAACATGTGTTATACAGTAACCCATAATATTGGTAATTTCATACTGAAATGCCAGGTGGTTGATTCCACAGGCTGGTGGACCATGAATTTCACAAACTTACAAAAGCCTTGGTTTTTATTTACAGTGTGTTTCAAAATGCTACAAATCTCAAGTTGTGCTCTTAAATTTTCTCATCACATTGGCACATTATGCTGAAGGAATGTCAGACCGTCTGGAGAATGGACAGAAGATAAAGAATTTCATGTTTATTGTGCTGGTTCATATTGAGGTGGCCTGGGTTCCTTTTTAAACTATGGCTATATCAATCAAATTTCTGGTTTTCATGACAACATCAGATTTCAAGTTCATCAGTGTGATCGTGGTAAAAAGATTCAGATGAAGATATTATATTTGGTGTGCGGGTTTATATCCAAGTGAATTAGGTCCCTATTTAAACTGGGACTGTTTCAATTAAATTTTTTGTTTCCACGTCTAAAAAAAATGGACCGGCATGGTAAGTTTCAACGGCATGCTCACAACAGATGTCAAACCGCCTAAAACAAATCATTTTATATTTTTGTGGAAAGGTTCATATTGAGTTGAACTTGGTTCCAGTTTAAGGTGGAGCTGTTGAGATTTACATTTCAATGGCAGTTGACCAAATATTTAGTTTCACTTAGTTGATCGCTGACACTGACGAACCAGCAGCTACTTACATTGGCCGTAGGCTAGGTTAAGGGGGTTTTCAAATAGTGGTAGAACACTTCCTGTGAGCATACATCAACACAGGTATGTGAGTGCCAGTTACACATATGCCTATAAACTTCAATAACTTTGTTTTTCATTTCTAAGATATCTGCTACACCTGATGTTGGAAGCTGGATGTTTAGAGTGGGCACTCATCATTGCTGTGGTCCTGAGGGACATCGTGGCTGTGGATCGGACTGTGAACACAGCCAGCCTCACAGAGACACCCATAGAGATAGTCGGCAGAATGAGAGAGGGGCTGTCCTACATTGAGCTGTGGGCAGATACTGAATGGTGGGTCCTAGGATTTTGTCACTGCTAAATTTGTTGTATTTTTTATGTCTTCTTTAACTGATCACAGTACATATATGACAATTAGGGTAGTAACATAATTTCAGCGTAACATGTGTGCTATATTTGTCTCCTTAATGCCTTAGCAGTGAAAGTGATTTGTCTTGACTGTGGAAGACACAAAGAGACACAATGAAGGTTATAAGGACATTACAAAACTGTCAGTCGACATGAACATTGCTAGGTCAGCTGAATAGCTCATGTATTGGTTGTGATAGTATAGTATAACAATTGCTTGCACCAAGACTGAATTGAGAGGTAACATTCTGTTAAGAGAAAGGATAATGGAACATTCCTTGTGTGTGATCCATCTTTTCATGAAGTAGCCTTTCTGTGACTGTAAAGTTACTGCCCTTTGATCGTGGTAAAAAAAATTCCTCTTGTGTCATGTGACATTCGGGATGTACTTGCAAAGTTGCTTCCCTTAGAGTAAGAGAGATTATTTCCTCTGTATTTTAAATGGGACACATTTCTGCAGTGAAGATTACTTGAGTGAGGTTATAGTGATACAGGTACTTTTTCTGTTTTTAGCATTGGTTACAAGCCTTTCCTGAACAAGTTGCGTGGACAAATAGAGACATTAAACAAGATTATAGAGCAGGCGCCATCTCGCTCACATCTGACCAGTACGTCTTCCACAGAAAGCGGCGCCGCGGCCGAAATCTCAATGCCTTCGTCTCCAGAGCTGGACCAATCCGCAGAAGAAGAATCCGTAAAGACAGACAACGAGCAGGAGGAGGAACAACCATCAGAAAACTGTACAATCTCCTAGCAGAAGTGTTCCCATGTTGTTTTAATGTGGAACAGTGAAACCTGTACTGGTGGATAGATCTTAAACTTGTATGACTCTTTATGATGGAAATGGGATCAAAGATAGTGTGATATTAGCGGCCTCTGTTGCCAGTTGTCTTGTGACCTTTTTTCCAATGGTGTCTACATCTTATGTGTTTTATTATCTGTCTCAGTGTGATTCTCTCTTACCACAGAGCTGTGTCTCGAAGGTGCTAATTAGGTGTGTTTCTTTGTCCTTTTGTGGCTTTCAGTTTTTTGTTCTTATGTTTTCCATTCTTCTGGAGAAAGGGGGTGGGATATGGTGCTGCCAATATTCCAAAGAATAGCTGAAAGTTGTACCTTTATATTGTTTATCTTGAATGCAACTTGAAGCAGCAAAACACAAATGATCACATGAGATTACTTATGGCCAGATGCTTTTCATGAATTATTTCTGTGCAGTACAAACCAAGTGGTCAGCTGAATTGGATTTTTGTTTCTCTGATGTGAAAACATATCGTTTTCATTCTTATGTTGAATTTGTATGATAACATCAAAAGTACGACAAAACAGATCTGAAGTAAAAAAAAAAAATAGTGATGTCACATGCATTCATCAGATGACTGTCTTTTCGAATGCTCTCAGGAAATTTGCTTTGTATAAACTGTTGTTCTGGGACTTGTATGGACATTGTTTAATACTTGAATGTAGAATTGTGAAAGCAGTGTGCTTTGCTAACCACCATTATAATACGATATAACTTTTTGGAAATGCTGATAAAGAAATTGAGGCATCATAATGTGAATGTAAAAGATTTCACTAGCTTTGAAAACCTTTTAAGTTTGATGGTGATGCTACGGCTTGTTCATTATTATCAGTGAACCTACGTACGACTAAGAGTCTAAAATAGTATATTTGAAAATAGGTAAAGCTCTGTTGACGTGCATTCTTTGTCAAGAATAATGTAAGATACATGTACATGTGAACTTTGTTGAGCACGGTTTTAGGTAATCAGAAGTTCACTTTGTGTGCAGTCTTGCATCTTTATGTGTATGTTGAAAGTTGAAGATAATGTAGAGATTGCTTCGTCTTTTTTTTTTTTTTTTTTCCCCCAAAATTTAATTTTGCTAATCAGCTGGTGATACAAGAGACTAGTCTTAGTAGTGTAAATTTTGTGGATGGAAGGTCAGTGTGTGTAATAAAAGTAAAGGTGTATTTATTTGCTGAATCTTGGAAATGAAGTACTGGTCACAGCCAGTCTTATGGAATAAGCACACGCTGTAAACATTTACCTTTATGAGCAGTTTTGTTTACACAAGATTACATATAGGAAGCATATTTGGAGTATCGTAAAAGTTGAAAAATATCCATTCTTGTCAGGTAAATTAATTAATACTGATATTTCACTCACGGCTGATTCCCATTTAGCTCTGTATATACTATAATACTTCTACCTTTTCACATGTTTGTAAGGTGTTTATTCAAGCCTATTCTGAAGTCAGTATTCGGTGTAGACTGATAAAATTATGCTCTTTATGAAGCCCTCCAAAATCAAAGTAAAAATATGTCTGAATTGCACTGAAAGTTGCTTTTTAAAATGTGAAAAGGTTGAAGAATTAGGGTATGTTCACTTTCACTGCAGCTCTACCATTCTCATGTGCACCTTGGTTTAGAAGTCTCAAAGCCAAAATGGTTTTGTATTTGTCCAAAGAAGATTCTCAGTGCTTTCTGATATCTTCTTGCTGTTCAGTGATAGTCAGTAATTTGCTCGTGGTGTACTCCAGTAAAACCATTGCTTCACAACAATGTTTTCTTAGTATTAAGTGGCAGATTTGTCAGTGGTGTGTTGTTGTTACTGTAGTTTTTTTTATGTTTTCATGACATATAAATGCTCTAAATAAACTAAATATAACAGATGCTGGAAAATATTTAAAAAAAAAAATATGTAATATTTGCATTTTTTTTAAATGTACACGGAAATGAGATGCCTGAGGTAATGTAGAGAGAGGAGTGCAAACAGATCAATTTGTATGTCATGGTTTAAATATAACTCAGAAACAAAAATAAAGGACATAAGTGCCAGCGATCTATGTAGATTATTACCTTTCTGAAGATTGTAACTTTATCTGATTGTATTGCTGTTGTGAAAAGATGATATTAAGGTAATGTTTTCACTGCGTGGAAATTGCCATTCCACAAAAAGTATTTGTAGGTTCACGGTGGTAAAAAGGAATAAGTTTTTGACTAGAGGTACATGTGCATCAGGCATTAAGTCTTGCCATGACAGATAAAAAAATCTTATTCAACTTTTGTTTCTTGGAATCTTAAAAAAGAACACAGATTTAAAAGTGGATTCTGTATGACAAAATGATTAACTACTATGACAAAGTTTTATGCCAACAAGCATTAAAATTGTCCTTGGAGTCCATTAATACAAACCTAGCTAGGAAGTATTTATGCATTGACCTTCTTTAGAATTCAGTTGTCTGATGAAAAATGGCTGCTTAGTAGCAGGCTTATGTGTAAAAGGAATTTTTGTTTCACTCCTTGGGTAAGGTATTAGCTAACCTGTTGCAATATCACTGTTGATACTCTGTGTAGAGAAACTTTTGATGGTCAGATTTGTATTCTTCTTCACATATTTCATTAAATGTTATTTTGAAATTTTGATATGGGAATGGGTACATGTGATGCGTAGAATGTAAAAAGAAGGAAGATAATTATATTTTATACAGCTGTTGAAATGGAAATACTGTTGCTAATTGTAAGTATTTAAGTGTATATTTTAAGCCACAGTTGCTTTGCCACACATTAAATGTTGTAAATATATTTTGTGCTCTAAAATTGTCCCTGATACACAGTTTATAAAACATAACCAAATTATACCAGCACATACATGTACATACACTTTAACAAGCACTTCTGTTCATTGATTAAGTGTCATTTGTACAGTTGGCATCTTTATTTACACAAAATGAACTATCACACATTTTCGTGTATACACTTGATTAAATTGATATGAAACTTCATTATGCCACAGATATTGAACTTAGGTGAATCAGTTGAAGAAAAGTTCCATCAGCAGTTCAAAGAAATCCCTGCTCATTTTTCTCTAAATGCTGTTATTTGAAAGTAAGTGTTACATCCATCATGAATTACTAGTTGTTATATTTCTGACAAGCACAATTCAGAATTTAAACATTTTAAATTAGGCTCATTTTATATTTTGATAACTCAGAATGTGAAATTGTACGCAATATAATGAGATCAGTTCAGAATATTTCAAGCCATTAAAGTTGTATTTCACCTTACATAATTTATATTGAATCCTTGTGGATGTATGAAAAAAATGAATCTCTTTTTTTACGTACCAATCATGAGTCCTAATGATATTAGTTGCATTGATTTATGTGAAAGAATATCAGAAAGTAAGGTATTAACGGCAAGTGGAATTTCAGTTGATATTTCATATTTCTTCCCACCAACTGTAGACAATCGCTGTTATTAACATGTTAATATTACTGTAAAAACTTTTACCATTGTACCTAAGCATTGATGTTTCATTTCATTTGGCTGGCAGATGTTGACACTTCCATGCACTTTCCTAAGGCCATGAAGGAAAACATTTTTGGTGACTATTCCTAGTGTTCCAAGTATATGTAGGAATATATCCAGTGAAGGAGAAATATTGTCCGTTGTGTTTTACTGTCGTGTATAAACAGTAACCAGTAACTTACACTAGTAGTGATTAACTTGAACTGATTGCAAGTAATTCTGGGAACGCTTGTTCAAAAATATAAGGCAGTCTTAAATCTAAATATCAGTCTCTCTTCCTCCCCCCCCCCCCCCCCCCCCATTTTCCAAACACAAACATATTGGATTTCAATAAAATGTTAAATTTATTCCAGGTTGAAATATTGACCCTTCCTAAACAACTGGGTTTAGTGGTACAGATCAAGATTATAGTCGTATTCTAATATGTAAGACAGTTAAGGGCACAGTTATGTCTAGTGTTGAATTTGTATCCATTCTAAAAGCATTCTAGTGTTCTCCTGATGTCAATACTAAATGATGTGATGAAAAATATTTTGTTCAGTTTTTGTACTGGTCTGTGGTAATGTGCAACTGAAACTCTGTTTCAGAATTCTTTAGACAAACGTTTATGTGAACAGTATATTTTAATCGCGAATCTTGTGT
The DNA here is from genome assembly GCF_032854445.1 of Liolophura sinensis. NCBI lineage: Eukaryota > Metazoa > Mollusca > Polyplacophora > Chitonida > Chitonidae > Liolophura > Liolophura sinensis. The sequence continues at coordinate 34,489,811 of NC_088301.1, forward strand.
TATGGAGCTGGTATAATATTTTGTCAGTGATATATTATTCTGTCCTTAAAATTATCACCTAGGCATGCAACTGTTTGCAAGACCAAGCTTAAGACTTCTTACAAAATGTTCTGTTTTGATTTTTTTTTTAATCATACATGAACTTTTTCTCCAAGGAGATGAACCACAGTTTATGAACTATATATGAAATGAATTTCTCACAGAAAAACAGAAATTGTTTTCAATTGTAAGTATCTGTACAGTATACGTCATTGTGATGTCCATTTTTCCTGCCATGTCTAAGTTGCCAAAAAGAAAATGAATATGACATTCTTGCCAGATTTTCTCTGGCCTATTGTTCAATTGTACAGAAGTATTTGTACATATAAAAAAATCATACCATTTAACGTATTGTGCATATGTAAATAGAATGCTACATCCCAGTGTATTTTAAAATATTAACATGTACTTCAACGAATCGTTTTAAACGATCAAAGTAGTCTGTGCATGCATGACTTCATTTAACAAATAAAAACATAGTCTATCATGAGCGATTGTTGTTCTTATTGCCTGTGTAAGGTTTACATGTGCCCATTGATTGCCTACATTAATGACTTCCTATGTCAGGTCTGTGCATAATATGAAGGTCTAATATTAATAATATGAAGGCTGGGAGTAGATATTATTTCATACCTACATGTTGTTTATGTAGTGTAAAAAGCAGCAAATAGATCTGACACATTCTTTGCAACTTCACGGAAAGCGTTTCAGTGGAAACCCTTTCTCTTTACATGGCTTCGTCAGTTCGTGATTTAATATACTCAGTTTACATAAATGCAACGATGTGTCACCACAGTCAAAATGTTAAAGGTTCTCTCTCTGCATGAAGTGATAGAAATAATCATTTTTTTATTCGATTTTGAAATCTTTGGCTGAAGCGCACCAGCTAATTTTCTCCACAGTTTGTGCCTGTGACACAATGTTTAATTGGTGTGGAAGAAAAAAGCATTTCGTCAGTATCCTGTTATCGACTTGTACCATTGGATCTCTAGATTCCTGCATGTATGGAGAACCGGTTTGTGAAGGTTTTGATAGGCCGTGCATCGTCAAGTGTCTGGCAATTTTGATAACTGCTCTGTAAATTGTGGCATCTGACCATTGTTTCTCATGTCGGCTTTTCTTAGCTATCCTTTCGATAGCCCGTAGTCGGTGTAAGGAAATTAAAATTATGAAATCCCACGATGTTTGTATCTAGAGCAGGTATTGGCCACTTGGGGCATTTTACAGCAGTTGTACTTGAGGAATCCTTGTACGTTTATATAGTTCCACAGGTGGCCAACGTCATTGAACAGTTTTATTAACAGGATATAAAACGTGTTTCTATATTCAAAGGCTGTTTGCTCTCTTCACTTCCAGACCGACCATCTGACTGAAGACAGGAAACCCTGCTCACACATTGCCAATACCCAGGGCCTTCCCAGAACTGATCTGATCAAGACCCGACTAATAAAGACTTTACGTGTGGCACTAAAACTTGGTTTAAGCGATCAGAAATTGTTGGCTGTTAGGATTTCTGTCACGTAGCCGAGTTCTGGAAGCCTGGAAGGCCTTTCTGAAAGGTTTATCAACTACTTGAGTCCTGACCACACCATACCATAGGGGAGGCAAATCTGGACTTACCTCAGCTGGAATTGCAAACAAATCTGGGAGTCAACTTTGCTTTTGTATCGATGAGAACGAAAGTTTTTTTAAAAATATAATCGAAAATAATTTAGCATTTGTATTGATCAATATTTTTTATGTCTTTGATCAATTATTCAAGAACAAAGCAGGCTGAAAATACTTGTTTCGAAGTCTTCGGCAGTTTGCTTCTATTCATTGTCTTCCTTTTAACCTTTGGCCGCAGAGTTTTTCGGATTTCCTAACACTAGGCACTGTTTGAAGACAAGTGGTTAACCCACATTAGTTGCTAGAGAGTTATCAGTACCCCACCTCCACCCCCACAGACACACACACAACCCTTCTCCCTCTCTGCCCCTTGCATGGAAATTCTGATGGTTTTGGTGTTGAATTTGTGAGTATTATTCTTTCTCAAATTGCACTACAAACATATGTTGCAGTATTGTCGTTAAGATTTGTTACCAAGGAGATATGAAATATACTTGTGGTAAATCTGTATACTTTAAGCTATGGGTTCGATGTTAACCGCATTCTAGACCCCCAAAGGCGAAGTCCTGAGTTCTTTGTACGCCTCTATAGAATTTTATCCACCCTCCTTTACCTCTATACTCTATTCTGACACAATGGAATCCAGTTCTGTCTAGTTTCTCTGCAGTATTAGGCCATTAGCCAGCATGAGTGGACACTAAATCCAACACGTTCGAATAAAATTTTTATTGTACTTTCTCCGATTGAGTGGGAATTTTTTCAAGTATATGATGGCGAACAAGTCATTGGAATAAAAAGGTAACGAGAAACTTCGCATATAAGTGTTATACAGCATGTATATACTGCATGTGGACCTCTTACACGGAGCAAAGATTCTCTCCCCATCAAGATCTCTGACATATATACATAGACTGATGTCAAAATATTGTCAAGGCGTAAAATTATGCATTATATAGTTGTCAGGAGAATAAACTTGGGGCTGTAATTCTAGGAGGTGAGGAAAATCTTCGTGATGACTGTGGTTGGCAGCTTGCACGGCACTAAAATCCAGTTTTGATTATAAATATGTATCGAGTTCCATCGCGATGCGATTGTGAGCTGCTCAGAAAGCAAATATTGGGCTAAAAATGACAAGGAGTAAAACTAGAAACGGGTTTAATGGTGGCGTTATATTGGGCTCCCTCGTCTTTTTACGTGTCCATATTGCATATGAATTAAGGACTGAATTGCATTTGCTCATTTCTATGGAAATTGAACTGGCTCAGGGATTTAGATAAGCGACTTGTATAATGGATGAGTGTGAATTTGCATAACAGCCCTGCCGATATGTAATGTGTCATTCAGTCCGGAAATGGCACCCACCCATAATCCCAGATATAGATTACATGGAATATTTGCCACCATCGTATTTTGGTATGCATGCATGCATGTAGGCCTACTATATGACTAAGCAGTGCATAATGGCGGGAGTATACAAAATTTCGCAATATTGTATTGTGCAGATGAATACAATTAACTTGGTCGTCTCTGGCAAACATATTTACATGAGGAAATAAACAATATAAAGACTACTGAAATTTACATGAAATCGTAAACATTATTATAAGAATGAAATTGAATTTAACGTTGGTCTTGTTTACATTCTCAAATAATTTCTTTGCAACACAACTTTATATTACTTTGCATCATATTCTGTGATCTTGGCGAGGTAACTGCTTTTTTAGTATTTTATGTCTCACTTTTTTGTTTCACTAGCTTTTGTCTATGTAAGTTTATAAACTCAAAGGCTGTTGCGCAAAAACATGGAGGTCGTCACCTTGAGCCGACAATCAGGAACAATGAAATGTTTTTTTTTAGATTATACCTGAACATCAACATAAAAAAACTATGTAAACACAGAGTATAACTTAAGATTTCTCTTTTTAAGCTTAGGTTTTGTTAGCATTGTTAATAAATGATTAAGATCATATGAAACTGTCAAGATTTTTGTGTGAGAAGGGTGTATCCTTAATATGACAAAAACTGAATATCTTGCATGTGGGCCTTAATGTCGGCAACGAGTCTGAAGCAGACCTGAGGCGTTGCTTGCCACAGAAACTTTGGTAAAGTTCTGGCTAGGTTGGAAAGTTGGGTTCGCGAGAACAGCAAGTTGTTTTTAAAGGGGGAAGTTCTACATACAAATCCACAGAGCTTGCATATCAGTTACAGACATGTACAGCACGCTTATGAGAAAATATCCCGTTGCGCAGTTGGATCTGTTTTCTTCCATCTTTTTGACAGGTGATGTGCTGGATGTCATTTTAGACGCGGTTCAACGTAGAGCCGTTTTGATTATTCTAGCTGTGTAACTAGGTGATAAACAACATCTGCACTATGGCACTCTGCCAGCGTGCCAAATGACCGTAAAATCGTATAAGAATACAAGAAAATTAAAAAAAAAAAACACAAAAACAAAACTACAATGAACTTTCAAATTTTTTCTTCGCCGACTTCCTCCTCTTTCCTCCTCTCCTTTTGCTTTCTCCGTCTCCTAATTTTTCCGTTCGGAATTTTTTCCCGCGAAAACCAGCAATCATTAAGTCAATCTATAAGTGGATGGGAACGTATGCATGCAATTAATAAATTAGATGTAATGATGTGGAAAGGACAACATATTGGTTGTCAGCACCAATATCTTGGCATCATATACAAGTACTCGGTGGGACTATTAAGGTCTACGTCAGGCCGGATGTGACGTCATTGGCCATATGTTTCGCGGTATATCGATTCCACGGAAACGTCAACAAAATCCGCCTTACATCATTTCATTACGTTGCATACAGTCGAAGTACATCACTCTGTCTTGTCCAGATAGTGTGTTTAGCTGTAAATATCTACGAAATCACATACAGGTGGGTTACACCGTCAAACCATTAGTAGATCTGGATTCCAGCTGACTACATTAATTATGTCTGAAGTTTGAAAGAAGACGGGCAAGTTAACGCATTCCCAGACGAGGTCTGTTTTCAGGGAAGATCAGACGCTGGGGCTTCAGCAGGGGTTTGCCGTTAAGTTTGCCTGATTTACACGTTACCTATACCAAAACCCCACATATTTTCACCCCCACCGTACACCTCGATTCCATATAAAACCAGGCATATGAGTATTTTGGGCTTGTGGAGGGTGCTGTAACCTACCGGAGTAGGAAAAGCGGAAGGTACACATGACTGCACATGCACAGTCCTATGTCCAGATGAGTTACCATATATAACAGTTTTCACAAGGTTATGCATTTCCGTTACGTATCCGAAATAGCCTAGAATTGAATGAGGTATAATATATACTGTATCACTGTGAAACCCAGTTGGACATTCTTGTTGTAGAATGTATCTCAGTACTGTAGAGCTGTCTCGATCTTGTGTTGAACATTGCTGGTCATTTTATGTTTATAATTCGTAATTTTATTTCTTACCAGGTATGGTAGAGTATATTTTATGTTTTGTTAAGAAAACACATTAGACGGCAAAAAAGCGAAACTTTAGGGCTGTGTGGATGTTCATGTACAGAAATTCAAGAGCTGTGTGTTGTGTCATACCATGCCAAAATTCTCCGTTTTCAAGGATAAAATGTCCGAAATTTGAGGAATAAAAGGACTATACTTAATAGACTAAACGAACCTAACGTTCCCCAGAGGAACCAAGGCCACTCAGGTTAAAATCTAATGCTGGTGAAGGCAATGCACGCATAGAAAATACTACTTTGCAAGTTCGAATTGTTATCAGAATTCCCCGATTGAAGTGTGGTTGGTCTGAGAGGGTAAGTAGTATTTGTACAGCAGGTGACAAAAGAGTCTACCAAAATCCAACCACGTCACCCACACATTTATCTATCAGACATCAGTGTTAACGGTACGTGACCATTTCCTCGTCAATATCCTCGTCGTAGTGAGAAATTTGTCACAGTTATCCAAGATATCCACTTTGGTGAATTTGTTCTAGTGCTTGGGAGCGATGGTGTTTGTAACAGTCCTGACACCTGGACCAAGCAACCGCATGCATAAGATAGACAAGTGAGACGGTTTTTGTGAAATAACAAGGACATGTGGTGCCACAGGAATAAACCAGTAAAAATGGTTCAGCGAATTGTGTAAATGGTAGCTTTCGTTACTTCCAGATATTTCAAAAGTTACTTGTAAATCCATCGATCAACGACATCAATTTCTTCTTTAGATGGCTTGGCAAACAAATTAGCCAACGTGATAGACTTGAATAACGTGCCATAGTCATGTGTATATATTACTTCGTTTTTAACTAATGACAATTTTCAACCCACGAAGAAAGTTTCCAAGAAAAATTTCAAATGACCGTTTTCGTTCGAATGAAACATCTGCATATAAAGATGTATATATACACATACAGACGAGATATAACCAGTAACTAAAATCTCTTGGCACAGGAAACAGAATCTCACTGTGATATGTAATCATTACGAGCTACGTTCTGCCAACAGCGACCAGTTGTAGGCATCGAATCGAATCGAATAAGGGCTGTTCAATTTCTGTGATATGCTGTTTTCCGTATATCTATTTACTTCGTTATAGTATGGTCTGGAGACTCTCTGGTAGCATTTGTCGTCTATCTGGCGCCAAACAGCAAACTGAGTTATTTAGTTTTGTGGTAATGTCTTTCCTTTCTCGTTGTTTATTTGACTGGTGTCTAGTCTTATTTATTGCATACATATATTTATTTATTTATGATGTTCCTTAAACAGAGGCGTGGGAAGGCCAATTTTATTGTCAACGTGTGGTCGCCATAGGTATACATGTGTGCGAACCACAAAAGCTGATGCTTAGAGTGCCTGCAACTCTTCTTCTTTGTTTCCTCGCGAGGAGTGTTTGGTGGTCCTACAGCGCCGACAGGACGTCAGCAATTTCTCTGCTGCACGACAGTCTCCAACCAACGCCCCATTAATTTATTTGTTTGACGCAATAATACATTTTTCACTTGCATGTGGACGGAGAAAACTTGGTAGAAAGTCAAGGAAAAACAAAAGCCCGTCATCGCCACGAGTCTGACAAACCTCTTCACATAAAGCTGCAGTCAAACCAGCGAGAGCAGGATTCGAACACGCGACATCATTGGTATGGGGACAGTTTGCTCTGACGCGAATAACGCTTTAGCCAATGAGCTGGAGAGGGTCATAAGTGGAACTATACAGATACATGTAATTTACCGCTAAAGTTCCTGCTAATGTCACAGTACCTATTTACAAAACAGACTGGACCGTGTTGGACTATAGCACACATTTATCAACGGTTCATACTGCATGTATATTGCACATGCACAAATGGATGCCCACATATTCAACTGACTATAGAACTTTTGCATGCAAAACGGATTTAGCTCGACATTTAACATATTGACGCTTAACTTGGTCAGGTAGAGGTACAAACAACGGGGCTCCATTTCTTTGAAGATGCAACAATATATACATCGTGAGCATACGCCCCGGGCACAAATGTACTTAGGCTACATATTCTACCTCACGTAATTTAACCCAAGTGGTATCGTCCCTTGCATATCCGATACATGTCTAAAATATACAGGTATCAATATTTGGAAATGTTTACATCACGTCAACAGGTCTTACCAAATACGCTACCTGTAGAACTGGTATAGTTAACGGTTGTTAATTCAAAATACTTACTCTCTGATTCTGAAAGAAATGTAAAGCCAAAATGATTTTGACCTGATAACCCATTTGTATACGTGTATTCATCTATGTTCAAAATTTCTGGGAAAAGGTATCATCCGAAATATCGTGCAGTAGGCCTAGATACCCGTGTTATTTACTCTCAGGCGACCTCAAGAGTGGTAATCACTAACGACAGATTTCAGTATTGCTGACGAAAAACAGGGTTTGTAAAGAACCTTAATTGTTAGGTCCCCTAGGTCATGGTTTCAGCTAAGACCTGTAATTACTGTGCTGCTCGGCTAGTGTTCTCAGGAAGACGCGCTGGACGACAAGGAAGAATCAGGTCGAAGAGGAACCAGATCGTGTTTAATGGCCATGTTTAACCCCCGGGCCCGACTAGGAGAAAACCCGTTCCTAAAGCTTGATTTCGAGAGGAAAGATTCCAATGGCGTTCAAAAATACGAGCTTTCAGATACAAAAAAGGGCTTTGAAGTCGTCCTTCACTTACGCTCTGTCTAAATTGGCGTCATCTTCGATTCGGAGTTTAGTCGCTCTTTGGCAGCAGTGAGTTATCTCTGATAGACGTCCCTACGTGACTAGCTAAGTTGGTGTTGTTGAAGACTACAGCCAATGATTGTAATTATGGAAACAAGTCGCGTGATTACAAACCTGTGCTTTCTTTATCGAGAAAGCCACTATTAGCCGACACAAGTATGCACAAAGTGCTAAAAAGAAAATCATTGAGGAATAATTAATCAAGCTTTTGAAATAAAAATCAATACTATCACAAACGGACGCACTTTAATTTAGGTTTATGGGTGGAATTTACGAAATCTTTAATCAAGTCAGTTTTTCACTTATCGTACGTAGGCCTACGTGTGTCATTCAAATATTTATCTACAGTGACGCATGGTTTCAGGTATAAGGTGGACGTGTTCAGGAATATATCGTATACAGGAAAGATGTGCATGTCTTTTTGGTCAAAATGCTTTATTTTCACATAGCTGTCGATACAGATCTTCCTATTTCAATAAATGTTTAAAAGCGAACCATCAAAAAGATTCATCAATGTGGCTTGTAATACACAGAGTGTGCAGCAGGAATCATATTCAACAATTCCTTTAATACCAAACATATCGAAAACATTGAACCTAACCCATTAATATTATTTAATTTAATTATGTTGTAATCTTGCAGCAAAGAACACTTTCATTTATATAAAGCCTCAAAATGGCCCTGGAAATCACCATGGCGTGTTCGGTGCTAACCAGAGCTGGTATCGAACCTCGACTTTCTTGATTAAAGGATAGCCATGTTAAACAAAGGTATCAGTATATACGTGTGTGCAAGCGAGAGCTCACGTTTGAGTGGCAGTAATGTAAAACGAAAGTCTGCCAACAATATAAATCTTTTACATCGCTATGCGGTCTTACATCCATTCCACTCCTTTGCACCATTTTGTCGCGGATGCAAAAGCTAACTATTTCCCACAGCGGAAAGATAGCGCATCGATACTTAGCCGTGTATCTGAGATAAAAGGTTTTGATGATCTAGATATGTCATGGAAGTAAAACTCCACACCGTTTCGTCTGAAAACGCAGCCATCAAAAGAGTAAATATTTAGTCCCATTTTTCCCCTGGAACGTTTGATGTGTTGTGGTTTGCGCCTGTGGACTATCTCCTGTTTATAAACTATTCCGACATTCCCAAGGACGCAGTTAGCCCGATTACAGTTCATTTGTCTCTCGTGAAATATCGCGTTACAAGGCTTATCACGTGACAAATGGAATGCTGAAGACAAAAATACTGCCGTAAATTGTCCAATAAAAATAGTTGCATGCAAACAAAGCTGTGTGCACATATATATTCCTAGGACATGTGCATTGTTCATTAGTGGCCATTTGAGGCACCATCTTAGTCTGAATCTGACAGTGATTATTTGTGAATATAAACTCAATACTTGCAATATATTTGTCCAAAAAGTCATAAGCATTTTGGTGGGTCGTAAGATGTCCGTGAGTTGAAACTGGCAAGTTTGATGCAATGTAGGGATGTTCCATGCATAACGAAATGCATGTCAGATTTCAAACTTGAATATCCCCCCCACCCACCCACGCACTCCGCCCAAGTCTACTACACAGCATTTGATCATAAACGTCTGAACTCTTAGCAAAACTATTGCATACCAACTGCGTCTTTCTTTATATCCTGTCCTAGTCATCTGTTACAAAAATAGGTAGAAATGTTCCGGACGTTGCCGTCGGGTGCCTCCGCAATCATGCACCTTATATCCTGATAACACTTGTAAGACTGCAATAATCCATCTTATATGACGTTAAGCTTCACTATACCCATCCAATCATCACGCTTAACAGCAAAGCCCTGTTTGTGGAATGTCTGGGGTTCAATTTCGAGGTACAAGCGTCATGACACATTGACAAATGCAATCAACTGTGATGCATCAATATACTGTGCAACTGACTTCGGGGAGGACGTTGGGGGGAGGGGGGGAGAGGAATTCAAGTTTGACAGGCATTTTGTTATGCATGGAATATCGGGTTTTTTTTCTATCTACTGAAAATTTTGTAACTAATCTTTGATGCCTACATGAATATTTCTTGTTACGCCCATGACATACCTGAGGTAAATTCCTAATGTCGCCCATAATAATGTAGGGCATAATGTTTATGTTCAATAAGGTTCGCTATAAAATGACGTCACTGCATATATTTTCCCTCCGTCGCATGATATCATCAAAAACGTGTTATATGATAAACAGTTTAAGCCGAAGACCAATGCTATTATTCAAATTGAATGCAAAATCATTCGATGAAATAAAGGCGATGCCACCCTATAGTCACTTGGATTAATCCTTTAAATTTTTCAGTGAAGATATAACAGGATATATCTTTTGTAAGCACACAACTAATTGTTCATCATGCGACACTTGTGGATTAAATATATATCATTAGCTTGACGCCGTTTCTCTGTTTACATAGAACTTTGTCCATGAACATCATGCCAGAGCACTGTTTAAGCAGTTTTAGTATGTTTGCGTATTTACTCTGCCTGAGACAAAATGATTTACAACTTTTAAATGGCACAAATAAATTCTTTATTTTGACTGCTGCGCGGTTTGCTCGTAAAGCCTAGTCACTACACTGCTCGGGTCTGTTTATTACTCCGCACGTAAGGTGTTTACGCCAGTCACGTGGAAACTGCTAAAACAATTGGGAATTATCTCCATGTTTTCCCATTTCTGGTTCCTCAGCACTGATTACCTGGCTAATGACGAGAGCAATGCGTCAGTGTGCGGGTGATTCTCGGAGAGTAAAACCAAATATTTGCAGTTAAACCCTTCAGTTCTAGCTGCCAACTGCGGTATGGCGAGCCAGAAGGATCACCATACAGAAATGCCCATGAACTACATCCACAAAATATTCCATCGCATCTGGCAATCTGTAACTTTCTTTGGTGCACAACAAAAAAAATCACGTTCGACAGAGATGTTACACGATTGCGTCTTATTCTGCTGAGGTAAACTTCTTTAACCTGATGTGATTTTGTAAATATCGGTAGGCTCTATACGGCTTGCCAATCATCTCCGAAAGTTAAAGAAATTCGCTTTAGTTGGACAGGCTCTTAACTCTAAAGATAGTTTGTTAGAATATAGACACGTCGCTAATGTCAGACCGAACAAAGAACGCTGTTACTTCATTCTCCATTATAGACCTGTAAGATACCAATTGGTTTCCGTATTTTCAGCTAACCCCTTTTGAAATTACCTTCTGTTTTATCCGGCGCCATATAATGGGATGCGGCGATAATTGTGTTGACATTGAGCAGGCTCGGGGAGATTGAGCAAATCTAGTGACAGAAAGCTCTGTTTATATTCATCTTGGTAGAGATTGACAAACCTGAGCAAAACAAGCATTCACAAGCCCTGTCAAACTAAATGGAATAAGCCGATGTAACATGACGCCATCTTTGGCGTTTTTATTACGAAGAACCAAAGATAGTTACGTGCACAGAGTACAATCCTTTTTCGATCTGAAATAGTCTGTGTCATTAACACGGTATGGTTAAAGTTGGTTTCTGTTTCACAGTGATGTTGAACAGGCGATTACAATACAAACTTTCAAAATCTATTAAATTTAGTTAAGGACAAATCGATATTTGCTATGGTCTCAGCTAACAGCACAATCGACATCCAATTATCTGCCGGCATGGACTCGGTTGGCTCTGTTGACAAACTTCAAGCACCGCAAAGGCTCTATTGCAAAATTTGAATTCGCGCTTACAAAGAAAGTATTTTTTCATTGTTATCTAAAAACGATGGCATACGAATCGGATTCAAACTGACAATCTCTACAGCTAAGTGTGACATTTAACTGAAGGACACGAACATTCACCGATCAATCGCTTTATTGCCAACAAGAAGGATCACCCTGGGTATATATGGCAAATTCAATGCGGGCACAAAAGGTGGCGCCTGAAATCGTGGCGCTACAAATATCACATGAAGACATCAGGAAAAATCTCCGCCAGAAAAAGTAGTCCATGGAAACCACAGTGGCCTTTGCTATTGGAACATTTCCACATGACTGAATGTGACAGAAGCAATTACTGACATCATTATAGACTCTCGGAAGCATTGGCTAGGGAACGGAAGGGGTAAAATTGCGACACCGAAAGCATACGTAAAAACTGCCCACGGCTCGCTTGAGGCTGTTGGGTGTTTATTTTACCGTAACTTGTAAAATTGTCAGCTCGGGACTATGACGCACATTTGCTTCATCGGGCGTGAAGGCTTTTGCCGCCAGATGGAGTTTCCGTGTATCAGCTTGTCCTACAACATTTGCTCACGCTGACGGAATGAGCGACGATGAAATGTACATATTGCACGCTGTCGCGTGATCTCACAGTCGCCAGGCAAGCGCAGTCATTGAAAGCAACTTATTTGCTCACAGTCACGATGGCGACAAAATGAGCTGATGAACACCAAACTTTCCTTCAATCTCTAGTTTTCCTTCAATATCTGTTCATATGATGTGTGATATACTTTGATCCATATAAAACTGAAAAAGCCCATCTGACTTACATCAAAATAAATCTCTCGTTAATTTCAAATCCCTATAAATCCCTAGTACACATACATAGACATATGAGCCTAATGATAAAACATACGAACAAAGTCGGAAAGTGTAACTTAATTGCGTGTGCAGAGTAGTTTAGCCTTTACTTAGCGTAAGTATTGCTGTCAAAGTCCATTTTTACCAAACATAGTCAATAAAATTTTGGTAACTTCTAAAGTGCAGATGAAAAAGTACCGGGGTGGGGGGGGGGGGGGGGGGGGGGGGAAGTTGCAGAATTTTGCTAACTTGCTAATCTGGAATCTCTCCACCTTTCATTGGCATTCTTTCCACTATAAATTAGCCGGCATAAAGACAGTCGCCAATGCAGTACCCAATAGGAAACAGAATTATTTATTATTTAGTGCCGATGACCCAAGTTCCGGTTGATCAAAGTCTGGTGTACTCCATTCATGATTGGTAGGAAGCCCCATATATCTGGGGGCTAGTCATGAACGCACGAGGGCTTACATTAAAGTTGCGCCATTTCTAAAAAATCATTTCCGCTTTCCTGATCATTTTAATTCAGATAATTGGCCCTATTGGGAGAAGTATTTTTATTACAAAATAGCGCACATGTATAATGCTTCAGTCTGATTTGTTAAATTATCCATATAAGGGATAGCAAGTGTTCATTTACGAGAAAGGAGGAGTCATTCGGTGCTTGCATACTTTCGTTGGAAAATATAGCGAACTATACATAAATGAGTGACAAATACACCAAAGTTAGCCCTTTTACCCAAGAGAACTGACCATGACTCAATGGTATTTTGCACTATTTGTTACCACTTTAACGGTCGACATTTTACGCATTATTCTAACAAAGTAGGAGAGGGTCAAATTCTCCGGTGGATGGGGGGGGGGAGGGGGGGAGAGATTGTGGGATGGAGGGAGGGGTCAAGCATATCTGGGGTCCCTTCAGGATTTCATTCTCACGGTTCATGACTTATGTCATATTGGTGGAGGGGAAATGGTGTCTCTGGAACTTCGTGAAAGACTAGACTAGAGAACGCCAATGACTACTAATTTTCACCATGGCTCCTAGAACAATAAAAGCAGAAAAAATAGTACTCGAGCAAAATGACCATATATATATGTAAAGGTACATATATTTATACAACTCGTCTTTTTATGAATATCGTCGTCAACTGTAGGCCTATAGACAAACTTTTATAATGTATTTAAAATTGATGCCTCCTTAGTAGAACTGCTCAACCCACAACATCCTGCTAATGAAAAGCGTCAATATATCAGTCCTTGAGCATAATAAACCTCCTTCGTGTATACGCTACTCTCCCATGTAGGAGAAATCGCCCCACGTAATTGTTCAGTCGACTATGAAAACGCCCTAGGCGGTTCATGCCAAAACACATGTAATATCCAATTTTGGTAGACGGCCACTTCGGGGGGTAATGCACTATCATTTCAGTGTATTGATGTAAAACTGTACAGTCATATAACTGCAAATCCATCTTACAATTTTTACACAGTCTCTATCAGCGTGACATTAATCAGGCGCAACGATAACCAAGAACGACAGTCTGTCACAGAAAATAAGATAATATGTATTGATGGGTGTTGTTTAGAGACTGAAGGCCCCGGAGGAGGGACTGACAGGAACCCACAGCTCACCTCCACACAACAAATATCAATTATCAGAAATGTCCGAATTATGTTACAGTTACATTTTTTTTCACTGCCCGATGGCATGGGCTTCCTGCATCAGTTATATAAGCAATATAACACGCGTATCGTATACAGCCTATATACGTGGGAAAGCGTTGGCAGAAATCTTCTATGTTTGTATGAGCTATTTATATCAATGGTTCACGGTTAACGAGCATATTCCAGACTTGACCTTTGACCTAGAAATAACTTGCCCGATGTACTAGAATATTTTTTCCTGGAAAAAGGTTCGGAGGTATAGCAAAAACTCGCTTATCTCCACGAGCTACCAATTCCATTGTGCTGAAGCACAAGTACAACAATGATGCATGTATACATTTACAACATTAATACACACGCATCATAGGTTGTTCTTGAAAACTTTACAGATTGAACAAAAGAAACTAATGAAATACTACCAGTTGACACGCGCGATCCATGGAAACGCAAATGAAACCATTTTTTGCTTGCTAGGTCAGAACGAGAAATGCGCGTGCAGTTCTAAATTAAAATGCGTTTTGCTTGCGTGACTGATGGTAATTTGCTCTGAAGTTGTTTGAGAAAGGAATTATTCCGTTATTCAAGCTATAATGCTTCTGAATGCCGCTATTGGGCTTTAATCAAGCACTCTGCATTTCCTTAGAATTGTGCTCAAGGTAAAAAGAAGAAGTAAATAATGGGCCAAATAAATCATGGTTCGAGAGGCTGAATAAACTGATGGCGGCGAGGAACGTGCTTAATAATGCATAATGAGGAGAAAATGAATACGGTGTAACTGCTCTCAGAATCCCTGCCCAGAAATCACTTCTCACGGAGAAATCGTAAGGGGATGTTTTGGCAGTCTCCTGTTTCCGCCATGGAACATACCGCACTTTACCTGGACAACGAAAACCGATTTCCTCATGCACTTCCACTCCCCAGAGAGTTGCAAACATCATTGTTTGTGGTCAGTAATCATGCAAGTGGAGACACGCCCAGCAAATTTTGTCTTCTATATTCCATGCAGTGGCACGGCTCCTAATGCATGCTTATCACACCACGTTAGGCTGCCTAACAAAACCTTTTGGCGGGAAAGCATCAGTCAATGCATATACTTTTACTAGTTCAATTTAATGTGGGAAACACAATGCTCCTGTTAAGCTTGTTTCTATCTCAGCGGCACGAAACAGCCCACAAGCCTTCATGGCTGATCTTTTAGGAAGGTGTGGCCTCGGCACAATCGGAGTATATGCAAAACCTTACGAAAATCACGGGAAGAGTGTGCCGAACAAATAAATTTACGTTATGCCCGAGTTAAGTTCAGCGCCATCAGGTATAAACTAAGGTCGTCGTGGCCTTATTTGTCCGTATCGCCCAATATTTGTCTGCGAAATAGATTACTTTCCTTTATCAATAATGAAAACAATACATGCAGTTAAACAGAGCGCGTCAGTGTACATAATAACACATATAAATGTATGTGTACTCCAGATTCTCCAGAAAGACAATGCTGGTATTAACCGGGATCGAACTTAAGCAGTGTTAAGAGTTAATATTAAGCAATGTCAACAAACCCATAAACTAGTAAGATATATAATTATGTAAAATGCACAGTCGTACGCCCTTGATATTCAATAACACAGCACGTTTGCTTATATGATGAGAGAACATTGTGCCTTCTTGCATGTGGAGCATGTAATTTTGCGTGCACAGTTGGTTGCGTGATTTCGTCACGTTTGCATGCACGGTACTTGTGTCCATAGCGCTGCGGTCTCGGTTCACTCACAACTGCCAATAAAGTGCTGTGCGTGCTCACAGGATGAAAATAACTTCCAATAACTCAGGATAAATCCATTTTATTCTCGGCTTTTATAGGACTTCCAACGGATACAAAGCAAACATCAGATAAGCCAGAGGGTACACTCACCGTAATGAATGGATATAACGGTAACACTGACTGGAATACGCATGTATTTTCAAAGAAATATGACAAACATGCGTGCACTTCATGGTGCAGGGCGTCAAATAACGTGAGCGTGATTCAGTAATAAAGAAACGTGTTAATGCCTTTAAACCAAATCTTACCAATTTTCCGCAACAAGGAATTGTTGGCGAATTAAGGTATCACTCATTAACTATATAGACCTAGTCACAATATTGATATTCATTATACATCTGCTATACGTCAGAATGGTAAAAGTATACATTGGTAAAGGGAGTACATGCTTGACTAAACTGCTACTGATGCATAATTAAGTCAGTGCAACTGATATTTGCATCGGTGTTTGGGGCAGGCCTGCATTACTGTCATGTTTTCGACACTTTAGCAAATTAACGATGATAGTGATTACATACAAACATTTAAATAATATACACCGTTTATTTACAAACATTGCGAACATTTTTTCCCCTTTCCTTATATACTGCAGAAAATGTTATAAAATTAACCTAAAAATTGCAAATATTGGTTAGATTTATATTAGAACCTAACCATTAGAACAGATTAAGGAATCTATGTTGAATCTTGATGCACTACAGAGTATTAACATACACGGGAGAAACCTCCAGCGGCGTCGGAAGCGCAAGCGAACGCTGCATAGCCACAGTAAGCGCCCAGGTGCTAGACAGATGATAATACCGGGTTGTTGATTCAGATGTTCAAAGCTCCTCCATAATGGAAAGAGCATTCGAAAGGTCTTGGCCCCTATTTATTGATGCATCAGTTTGTATCCGTGCTGTTAGTATTTGTGTTACATCGTGGAAGCGCTGGTCTAGTTTAAACTATCTTGCAGGTAGATTGTCCGCGTAGTTTTGCCACAAAAGTGACCAGAATAAGAGTGAAAAATGTTTGAGTATGGCGTTAAACAACAATCCAATAAATAAATGAATACATCATTTAATTTAAATGCAAATAATTTAGTGTTTCACATTACTTCGATCATTATCTACAATCTTTCGGGACAAGTTACGATGACTGCAGTCGAGATAAAATACAACGTATAGACTTAGGCATATGATGGCTGTTGTTCACAGATTTACATCACATTGTTTCTCTTCTCGTTTGTTTCTCCCGGCACACAATTGTCCAAATGATCACTGTGACTTTTGCAATACCTTCGCTGGACGTATACGTTGTATACGATTTGCATAAAAATGGCGGTCTAAAGGGCCCAGTTGTTCAAAAGTGCATTACAGTTAAGCCCGGTATTAACTTTAGTCTGGACTAAACTGCCATTAGTTATGTACTAGACCAAAACTGGTAGATTTAGCCCGGCTTAACATTCATGAACAAAATTTCTTTGCTACTGAATATCCATCTCGTTCGAATCCATTCCGGAAGAGGAATCTTGCAAGCGTTAAAGGTTCTGGATAACCTACTCAGTGGAATAACTGGTCGTCTTTCCACTTTCACACTTTTTCGTTGGAGGGTTTTACAGCGTCTTTTTACATTTGAATAGTGTGTTTCAAAAATTCACTCTGGAACTTATGAGAAGAGGATAGACTATAAAAAGTTCGATGAATCGCTGCCTTTCTGAAGAAGATTCGATGTGTAATGTACCGTTAACAGAACCAGGATTCTACAGGTGATCTTTATTCCCTCATGAACATAGGTCTTGAACATCACCGCAACCTACCAATTCCATTGTGATAAAGCAGGAGTGCAACAATGATGCATGTATACATTTGCAACATTAATACACACGCATCATAGGTTGTTCTTGAAAACTTTACAGATTGAACAAAAGAAACTAATGAAATATTACCAGTTGACACGCGCGATCCATGGAAACGCAAATGAAACCATTTTTTGCTTGCTAGGTCAGAACGAGAAATGCGCGTGCAGTTCTAAATTAAAATGCGTTTTGCTTGCGTGACTGATGGTAATTTGCTCTGAAGTTGTTTGAGAAAGGAATTATTCCGTTATTCAAGCTATAATGCTTCTGAATGCCGCTATTGGGCTTTAATCAAGCAGACTGCATTTCCTTAGAATTGTGCTCAAGGTAAAAAGAAGAAGTAAATAATGGGCCAAATAAATCATGGTTCGAGAGGCTGAATAAACTGATGGCGGCGAAGAACGTGCTTAATAATGCATAATGAGGAGAAAATGAATACGGTGTAACTGCTCTCAGAATCCCTGCCCAGAAATCACTTCTCACGGAGAAATCGTAAGGGGATGTTTTGGCAGTCTCCTGTTTCCGCCATGGAACATACCGCACTTTACCGGGACAACGAAAACCGATTTCCTCATGCACTTCCACTCCCAGAGAGTTGCAAACATCATTGTTTGTGGTCAGTAATCATAAAAGTGGGGACACGCCCAGCAAATGTTGTCTACTATAGTCTTTTCCATGCAGTGGCAGAACTCCACTCCTTTCCCTTCATGAACATAAGTCTTGTGTGAGCATTAGTCGGATGAAATTAGATATGCGAGTGATAAAATGTGACTATACAATATATATATATATATATATATATATATATATATATATATATATATATATACCCTCTGTATTAATATTAATATATTTCCGTCCACTGGGCCGAAATATAGATCATCAACAAAAAATTAAAAGGTATAATTTTAGGTACTGTATTTCACCTAAAGTTTAACACTTTTCAAGTGACACATTTTGCTTGATTGTGATTTTATAAGGCCTATTACAAGTTTTTTACGAAGTTTAAATAATTTTTTATCAGGCACACTTCGTTGCTGGCATCAAAAATCATTTTAAGGTCCTTATGTGCTTCTGAAAAGAACCGTTGCATTGCTAACTGTGAAAAACGCAGTTTCGTTTGTTGTCATGTTTCGTTGTTTGAATGTCACCGTGTGTCGACAAGTAAACGGCTTGGCGTGTCCGGTAAACGGTGCGTGTTTCTGTATTTATTTCTTGGTTACCAGCCGTAACAAAGATCAGTGACATTATCATACACTAAATGCGTAATGAGCAAGAGCATTACATTGATGGCAGCGCTACGATAGTTCCCAATGGTGGTTACGCCCGGGAAGTACGCTACGAAAAGTGACGAAATATGCACACTGTATAACGGCAGGGCACAGAAGTGGCAGATACTTTTCAGTGATCGTACGCTTGGAAATCGAGGCAATCAGCAGTTTCGAGAAAACTGAAACAAACTTCGACAAATGCCGTGCCATGCAAGTTCACCGAATACGACACAGAGAAAGTGAATGCAGTGAAACTGAAGTGCATTACTTTCACAGAAATTTGGCACGTGCAGATGGTTCTTCTTACATTTTCCGGGAATTGCAAGTAAATAAAGTGAGTATATCTTCGCTTGATTTTCCCAGAGAGGGAGAGTTTTCATCAGATTAATGTTCTGTGCATTCGTAAGACTGTGATAGTGGTGGAAAGTCGTATGGAGGTTCGGACGACACAGTTGAAGAGTCAAGTCGCTGAGTCTATCAGTAACAGGAAGTCATGTGTCTGTTACCAGTGCCATCAGCCAGGTCACTTTAAGCGTGACTGCTCACAGCTGTCTGGAAATGGAAACCAGGAGACACCAGGTAGCGTGTCGTCTCCCAGAAACCAGTAAATGCCTCAAGGATTTCTCAGAATGAACCAGACAGAAATGTCAGTTGAACACATTGGACAGGTCGAGTTACATGACTCCAGGCTTATATATGGCAGGCGTGATAAACCACCAATAGGTTTCTATAATACTGGATCTTGGCGCAGCGGTGACCGTCTTAAAACACAGAGGGATGGCGCAAAAGCGGAAGGTGCCAGGAAAGGTTTTTACAGCAGGTTACGGGATGTTGGCGTTACCAACATTACCAACATTTGGACAGACTTCGTCCAATGTTTCAACACTTAAGAAAAGCAAATCTGAGGTTGAAAGCAGAAAATGTTAAACTTCTTCCAAATCGTGTTACATTCCTCGGACACGTTGTGAGCCACAATGGCACCGATCCAGAAAAGACTGAGCATGTTCATGATTGGCCAGTTCCAAGGAACATTAGTGAACTCAAAAGTTTCTGGGACTCACCACGTACTATAAACATTTTGCACCGAACTTTACACAAATTGCAGAACCTCTGTATATTCTGACCCATAAGGGGACAGCCTTTCAGTGAACCCCAAGTCAGCAAACAGCATTTGACCAACTTAAGCCCTGTCTGACAAAACCACCGATATTGGCATATCCGGACTTCGGAGGTAGCTCCGGTGTGTTTGTATCGGATCCTGAAGCAAGTGATGCAGGAATTAAAGGGGTTTTGCCCCGGAGACAGAAAGATGGTTCAGAGCGTGAGATGGCCTATGGTAGCCGTAAGCTACAGTCTGAAGAGCTAAACTACTGTGATACTAGACGCGACATGATGGCTTTAGTGACATTCATTGAACATTTCCGATATTACCTTGTGGTGAAAATGTTCAAGTGAACCATGTGGACAAGTCGCGAGATGGATAGAAAGACTTCAGGATTATGGGCTCCAGATCGAATATTGTCCCGGGAGAAACCAGTTATCCAGAGGACCTCGTAGGGTGGAGCAGCATGGCGAGTGTCCATCATATTGTCAGGTGGAACGAAAGCAGTCTAAAGGGAGCACTGTGTCTAGCGCACCAACCTCAAAGCTATCATTAGATGTAGTTTCTCTCAGTCTGAAGACGTCAGACATTGTTAAAGCTGAATAGGACGACCCTGACATAGCACCCGTGTTGGAAGCAATTCGTACAGCTCAATGGGGACCATCGACGGAAGACTTAAGGCGTTGAAATCAATTGACGCCCTCCATTTGGGCAGTTCCTGGCCATTCGTGACGGATGTCTACACCACATCGGGGGAGGACAACCAACGACTCGTTTTACCAGTGTCCTTGACAGAGCCAATGCTAGAGAAACTTCATGCCGGGTATTCTGGCGGTCATCTAGAAATGCGGGAAACGGATGAAAATTCCGTCGCCCATTTTGGAGGCAAGGCATTAAAGGCGCAATCACGAGGTTTTGCAAAGCTTGTGTCACATGTCAGAAGTGCAAATAACTCCTAAAGCAAAACAAGGCATCTTTTCAATCGATTCCTCCTGGACGTCCAAACGAGAAAGTCCACATCGACATTGTTGGTCCCTTACCATGTTCAAAGAAAGGTAATATTTCTATCCTGGTCGCTCAAGACGACTTTACTAAGTGGCCATTAGCGTGGCAAAGAAGGCAAAAACATGTGCAGGGGTCCTCGTTAATAAGTGGTCACAAGATATGGCACACCAGAGACTCTTCTTTCTGATGGAAGGTCAAACTTTAAGTCAACCATTTTCAGGGAATGTACAATCTCCTGGAAACTGAAAAAACGAGAACAATAGCCTACCATCCACAGTGCAATGGACTGGTAGAAAAGTTCAACAAATCCACCATGTCCATGCTGACAGCTTTGGTTAATGAAAATGGTACAGACTGGGACGAGCACTTGTCCACAATTCTGATGGCATATCGCTCCAGAGTTCAGTTTTCGACTCGGAAAACTCCGTTTGCGAACGTGTTCGGTCGGGAAATGAGGTTACCTCTGGACATTATATTGGGTAGACCAAATAAACATCGAGACCACCAACCAGACAGAGTTTGGTAGTAGCCTGCTAACCAGGTTGGAGACGGCATACAGACTGGCAAAGACAAAACTTGCGACATCCCAGAAGTGGCAAATACAATACTACGACAGGAACTTTAAAGATGGTACTTTCAGACCGGATGAAGCGATCTGGCTGCGAGACAAACGTAAAATCAGGCTACCCAGTCTCATAAGACGTGGAAAGAACCACATAGAGTCTTAGAAAGACTAAGTGACTTACCGTGTTGTCCCAATCACTGGCAGAAGGCGTGCCACTAAAACTGTTCATTTCAACGACATGAAGATGTCGCATTCTTCTGCTGCAATATTGAAAGAGGTTCCGAGAAAACTGAAACAAACTTCGACAAATGCCGTGCCATGCAAGTTCACCGAATACGACACATAGTGAATGCATTGAAACTGAAGTGCATTACTTTCACAGAAATTTGGCACGTGCAGATGGTTCTTCTTACATTTTCCGGGAATTGCAAGGAAATGTGGTCAGTATATCTTCGCTTGATTTTCCCAGAGAGGGGGAGTTTTCATCAGATTATGGTTCTGTCCATTCGTAAGACTGTGATAGTGGTGGAAAACCGGTCGTGAGATACAACTTGCGTTCTAGACATACTGTATGCCGTCCAGTATGGTAGAAAGAGTTTTATTTGAATAACTGTCTGTGGTTTTACGTGGTATGTGAACAAGCGGAGACTCAAGACACTTGATTAAAAAAGGAAAACTGTTGTTAGGCAGAGAAATTTAGGATACATAAAGTATAAATAGTTAGCGAGAAAGCGATGAAAAGATGGCGAAAGTGATGGGCGATTTTGTTGACTTTCAAATTCCAAATTACATTCCATAAGAGAGCTGGCCTAATATAATTTCATGGTAATTTACACCCAAATTGGATTCTTTGTTCGCGAATTACGTTGCATGAAACAGTTTTCGTTAAACAAACTGATGTTAAACGTAACGGTGATAGTTGAACCGTAAGGTAAATCTTATCGTGATACGTCCACAAACTGTATGGGTGGCGAAACTGTGATAAATGCAGTTTCGTTTGTTGTCATGTTTCGGGTTTTGGGATGTAATCGTGTGTCGACAAGTAAATACGTGTCCTGTATACGGTGCATATTTCTGTATTTCTTGGTTAAGACCTTTAACAAAGATCAGTGGCATTATCATAAACTAAATGCATATCGAGCAAAGAGCATTAAAAAACTTAAGGAAAATACAGTTGTTTTATATGGATAGGCTTAAAGCAAGTCATGTTAAAGAAATACAAGTAGATATATACATCCACGCTAGCTGTCCTTTTTCCCATGATCAGCATGCTTGGTGTATGGAAAGTGACAATAAGCCTCAGTTAAAACTACACTGAAAATACTCCTTTGTTAAATTTTAACTCTTTCACTTTGTTCACGATTTTTTAACAAACTACTCTGTTACTGACCGTATTCTGGGAATAGGTAACAAAGACACTTTGTTAAACTTAAACGAGTAAATTTCGAGGATATTTTGTTGTCTGAATCAAGAAATCTCGTTTTCGACAACAAATGTTGTCAGTGAGCGCCGGGCTTTATCAAACATCCATGTCTCTCTTTCGATGCCCATTACGGAAAAGGAAATCTTCCAATTTTGAAAATGAAATAATAATGGACATCTTACAATGGAGGAAAAACAGGTTACTTCAACCGAAAATTAGTACCCAAATTTTGAGTTCACGCCATAACTATAAAACTGGTTCAATGATATACTGTAAACAGAATCAAATTCATTCCGACACATGGACGTAAATATATGCATAATGAACGTAGATAAAGCTGACGTATACACATAGAAATGTATTTGTAGGTCTATACTAAATACAGCAACAATAACAGTTATCACAGAAATGCGCATAAAAAAGTGAAAAACAATGGGAATATTAAAGACATAACAATATATATTGTCAATGGCGCTGATAAGGAACTTCCATTAATAAGTGAATGGCCTGATACGATGGACGTTGATAAGGTATTTCTTGCTTCTGAAAATATTACTGCATGCAATTTATCACCAGGGTCCCTCTCTTGGCCAGCAGTTTGAAGAAATACATGCACCCGTTTTTGCCTCTTGGCAAAGAACCAGGCTGTACAGACATGGACATACAATGCTTCATTTTTGAGGTTGGATTCCAGTCTATTCTTGGAACCATCATAAAACAACTAAATGTTAACTCTGCTTAGTTTCAGTTTCAAGATACAGTGGGAGACAGGTATAATATGAGCCATGCAAAATTAAAAGCAAATAATATTCTTGGTCCTGTGGCTCTCTGATGTATGTTTGATAGATCGGTGCTCACCACAATGATTAAAAAAAAAACAAAAGAAAAACTTATTGGAACATGGCATATTACAAAGTTGTATTTAAATAATGACATTTTAACCATCCCATGGACTAGTATGCCACATTCGAGGAGATTTCTGGCATACACTGGAATACTTCTTCAGAATGTTCCCTCGAACAGACAAGTTTACAGGTGTGATGGCCTGCTGTACAGTCTTTCCGAAGGTTTACTCCAGTTTTGACAGATCATAAGAGTAATCCCCAGCAATAAGTTTAGAGCATATATACCTCTTAGCCATCAATCATGTTACATTATTGCAGGCGGTGCCCAGTGTGCAGGCTGCAGATAAAACTGAACAATTTGACTCTATCAGCGACTAGACTCCAATCTTCCCCTGTTTGTATACATAGATAGGGATGGTTATACATATCGGCGCCAGATACGTCTAATCTGATGTACTCGCTCCTTTTACACAACAGAGAGCCAACCGTGGTAATCAGTCTTCATGACTATGTAACTCTCTCTCTCTCCCTCTCTCTCTCTCACTCATTCTGCTACCGCAGGGTGATATATACATGTATGTATATTCTCTGGCACACAGCAATCAAGAAAAAACAGGCATCCAACAAACCTAGCAGTAGATTTCGGTAGCAAAATACATTTGAACAAAGTATTCTCTATATTTAATTTCAAAATAAATGTATTTTCAAAATACATAAACTGAACATCAATTACTCTATATCTGTAACAAGAATCCAAAAATATCAAATTCTATGGCAACACAACATAACATTGTACATGTATACAGGCACATGCATACATATTTATACAATGCAATATTAAATGCAGAACAGCCAAAGAAGGAAGTTACTGACAGGTTGCCGATAAGTAGGATTTTTTGCTGCTCTGGCCAAGGAAATGTTTCTTGTCAACACATTTTCTACAATATCAACTACAACTGCCTAAAATGTAAAAATCTAGGTGCATACCTCATTTCACTAGAATCCTTTTGAATTTAACTTTACTGTTTCTTTTTGATCTTGTTCCTGTGTGTGCAACCATATATCAGCTAAAAACGACTTCTCTATAAGAATAAATTTTACATTAGAGAATTAGAATTGACAAAATACTGCCTGAATCCAGAAATGTCTTGTATCACAAATATAGCAGAAATGTTATTCCTACAACACAATGAAGAACTAAAACCTGTTCGTTTTGTTTCAAAATAATGAAAACTGCTATTCACCAGGAAGTCTTACATGTACAGGTAATGAAAACATTTATACTTCTTCATATAAGGACTGGGGTTTCACAATTACTCAATTCCACTCAATTTATACATTGTATTGGGTTTCCTCTCTTTTGGAAACTACAATGACATAACATGATCCTCAGATAAACCATCTCTGATCTTACAAGACAAAATGAAAGTAAACACTTCTCAGTATTCATTGAAAAATCAATACTGAAAAATATGAGGAGTATTAATAAATGTGAATACAGCACATTAGACATATGCCTATTGAAGATGTCACATTTCACATTCCATGATTTGTGTATGCTCTTGATGAAGCACATAGTAGTCATCTTGAGTCTTTTTCTTTCAATCGAAATTTCAACAACAATGGCGACGACCGGCAACTGTTATAACTGAAATCCGTTGGGCTTGAGAAATTGGGTCTTGAGTGATCTCTCATCATCTCATGTTTGCTCAATCTGCAATTAAACAAATCATTCATGCAGTCAGGATGAATCAGGCTTAAAACTGAAACAAGTGAATACACAATATTTTTTTAGTAGCCCACCTGTGTGTTCATGGCTCTTGATGGCTATAATTTCACTTCAGCCTGCTCACTGCAGCTGATTCGACTTCACCTATGAGGTTTTGCACTAGAATCCAGCTCCCATAATTCAATTGTGACTTTGCACTGCGAGACTTGCGAAGTACCTGGTGAATGGGGTTGGTTTTCTGTTCTCAGAACCCTTCAACTACAACTACCAAAATATTCCTGAATCTGACATTAAACTCAATGAAATAAATAAATATTCAAATCTACCTGCATAATGGAAACCCTCACATAAGATGTACACAAGCAATTAAATTGGACTGTCATAACGTAGTTGGTTTCTACCACTTTGCAATTTGCTTTCTTGTTTCTTTCCGTTCCCTGTATTAATTATTTATTTTCTTCATTTCATTATTAATAGTGTTCTAAAAATGTCGTGTTATTTATTATGTTTCATCTCACATGAAAATCACTGATTTCAGTTTTCTGTTAGATGAACTGCTATGTCAAGTACCTCTGATTTCAATCTTAAGTTTTTTTTTACTGATTAAACTCATCAAGTGTGGGCCAATATGCTGCAACACAGCATCCGCCTGAAGTGGAGAAGGCTGTTTCCATGACCTGTCGGTTTGATGGATACGCTGCTTCCTATCCGTCATGGAATTCTGCGAGTTGAGAATACCTTTACGCAGCATTTGAGCGAAACCGTACCCAACCACTTACACTTCAGCTTCAAGTGCTAAGGCTCTTCACTGTCAGCCTGACAAATGACTGGCTCCTTGAGACACTATTGTAATCTATTCTCAGCAGAAAGCTTTAGTGGAAAAAATATCCAGCAGGCGTTTAAAGAAACACAACAATGGGTTAAGGAAATGGACTTAACACACCTGTCATTGATAACAGTGGGCAAGTGAGAGAGTAGGCTACCAGGTCACATGCAATACAGTCATTAACAATAATCATGCCATGCTATGGGTTTCTAGGCAGAGGGCATAGAAAGTGGTCACTAACTTGCTGCAATGTGCTGAATCTGGTGTGGCAAAAGGGTTGAAAGAAGAAATAACTGATCATTCCAGCTGACTTATCACTCTAGAACAATTCTGCTTAACTCTACACATGCCATCTTTTTTTAATGACACTGAAGGAACGTAAGGAAACATTAGATGTATTTAACATACACTCAATTCTTTGGAATTTATGTCCTTGAAATAGTTTGTGGCACCTGCCTAGTGATGTTGGAGGGGACTGTAACCAATACAGATCACAAGATCAAATTGCTCCACCAGAAACATAATGACAGTGTGCATGTAACACTTAGAGTTGAGCGATTACGATACTTGCATCACTGGATATACATTTGTCATTCTCAGAGCATACGTGACATTTCAATTGGCTTTACATAAAGCAGGAATAGCAGACTGTAGTTTCAAGTTGGATAGTGTTGATTTAACACATAATAAAAAAGCCACAATGCACCTACCATCAACTCTGCCAATGTTTACAACTAAATTGACAATATTAAACACAAATATCTGATCTTTCAATATTTCCAACATCACATAATTTCTGAATAACATATTATTAAAGCTATTGTATTTACATCAACTTAAGTCATGTTCACATTGAATTTTTTTCCAAATCAAATTGAACAGATTGCTCTGTGGTAAAACGATGCCCTTCCAAAGCGCTTAACGTTCACACACTGAGTGGAATTTAGAATTTATCATTCGGCAACTATGACTGCAGCAAGATACTGTCTCTTTGAAAGGGTGAAGGTCACCTTATCCAAAATGGCTTGCTCATGAACAATCAACACAATTTAGACTACTATGGGACATTTATTCACTGCAGGCAATACCAGTTTGTAGAGTTTCTTTGTCGAAGACACATGCGAACAGTGTGAATAATGAGCATTATTTTGAGACAGAGCAATCGCATCTGTTTTCATATGCTTTCAATTTACAATTATCACTTTGTGAACTTGTTCAAATTGCTTCTGATGACTTGTGTAAACACACCTATAGATGGATTATATGAATATACATACCATCTTCATTACAATCAATGTTCCAGTTATTTCATCAATTTTTTAAAGCTTAAAAAGAAACAGAATGAACCATGGTAAGTATAACAATGCAAATATAAACACAAGAATTCAGCAAATCATCAAATGGAATCTAGACTGCAATGAGATCAACTTTTTGTTATGATACATATGACAATATTAGTAACAGAAAAGGGCAACATTTGTATAACCAAAACAAAACAAGGACAGGAAGGGGAAAAAAAAGACAGGAGTTCCTAAATGTATGCTGCATAGCACATGAACCTTTCTGATAAAATCATACTATCAAGACCGGTTATATGAGGACCATAGAGGAACCAGGAACTTTCATATATACGCCATCTTGTTGCATCAAGTATACCATAATCAAGTATACACAAATGCTTGGGCAGATTTAAACAAACTTTGATCATCAGAAGGTAGTGTGCTCAAGAAGCATATGCACTGTATAAGATACATGTAGTATCATTTGAAAAATTTTAAAAAAGCATTTCTTCATACAATAAAACATTAGACTACATCTGTCTGAAATACTCAGTAAAAAATATTGAAGATGAAACTATGAATCAAGCTCTTGGCTTCTCACAAGCGACATGCAGTAAAGCCAAATTTGTATTGGCAGTGTTTTACTAAGGCTGAAATTAGAGGCACAACATCTCATGGGAAGGCTTATTAAGCATGTAAAAGAACAACTCAAGCGTAGAGAATGAATTCTTAAAATGTTTTGCACATAATGGCGCCTCATCCTCCGCAGATGAATGTGCAAAGTACAAACAATATTAGGCTGGCCTAAAACATGGAAATCAACATGCATGAAAAGCCAAAGTTTACCCCATGTGAAATGGCCTTTTCCAATATAAAGTACTTAGGCAACGTTTATATTAGTGACAGAAATAGTTGCCCTCTTAGTCACACATGTTGAAGATGGGTGCAAAATTGATTCACTCAGGGGCCAATTACTAATCTTCGAGCAATTCTTGTCTGTCCATCCATGGTTACATAAAAACTGGACCCTGGCAGGCAGAGGACAATTACCATAGCTGGCTCATCCTGACTAGAAACAGTGATGTCCACACCAATATGAATGCCATTTCAGGACTCGGACAGCAAAAAATCTGCCCACTGTGACTAGCAATCGCATAATCATTGAACTATTGCTGGAATGCGCCCTGCTTCCCTCCAAGCGCATCCAAATGTGCCTATAGGTCTCTCATCAATGCATGGTCCAGGGCCAAGCCTGATCATCAATCTTAACGATGAACATTCAAAAGACATAATTAAATTTCTAAGCAGTTCTGCTACTGCCTGACTGTTCTTTACAACAGTGCTATCAAGACTTGAAAGATTGTTATTTCATACGAACAATTTATCATCTAGCACTTGAGCAGAGAGTGGAGGAATTTGGGACAAACCTGCGCCACCAAAGTTGTCAGACATGGCTTACGCTAAGGGAGTTTTTGCTCTGGTCGGCAGTGTAATTGGGAAGGCTTTGGACAGCCGCTTGACAAATCACTACATGTAAATTGAAAACCAGCCCATTATGACTGCCACTGGGATATTGACATAATTTCACAACCCTTCAAAAATTCCACTGAAATAAACTGCCTGAGTCAAGCCATTTTTTGCCCACTAACAGAGTCCAGTGGTTCTAATTTAGGAAGTGCCTCATTGATATTCCCCTGCTCAAAGTTTTAATCTCTGACCTTATTGATTTGTGTTAAACTAGGCTGAAGATGGTGCGGACGATCTCGCCAAATCTTTATCAAATACCCCATTAACTGCCCATACATTAGTCATTAATGTGAATGGACAAAAGCCCACTGGAATTCAATACCATTTGTGCTATTCCATAATGAAACGCAAATTCATATAGGATGACGTTACAGTGATCAACTTTCTTATTGTGTATAATCTTATGTAACACTTTGGGAATAATGCTTCAGCAGACCATGTGAAATAATTACAAATAATCTAGCTTGTCTGCTGAACACAGAGGCACATAAATTTGTCTTTTCTCAATATCTCGACTTTAATTAAGACTTTATTAGGAGGTTATTGAATCACACTTTCTGGATTAGGCTAACTTTTTCAGCTGAAAAGCTAGATTACAACAGAAATTGTCACAGTGAAATCTTCCATAATTACATGAACATTCATAGAAAGATGAGATTAAGAGGTTTACAAGTATGAAGATTAACAAAACATTCCAGCCCTGCACAGCATGATTCGTCAAAAACCCAATTTTTTAAACCATCAAACAAAAATGGGTCATCATATGATCAAAAGATCATCATATGTATACATTTAGCTTTAATGCGGTTGTGAGATACACATAAACACGTGATGTTATCAATAAAAACTTGATACATAGATCAAGCAGGTCTGAACTCAACATCCAAATGGAAGCAATAATTTTGTGACAAAACACAGGTCACACAAAGGAAAGAATTACATACCTTTCATCTACTCTGGCATGTGGAAAAAAGGTCTCTGAGTTGACACCTTCTTTGCTTGACTCCTTGGCACTATAACGGCCTGGTTTGGGAACCAAACCACTGCTGGGTTTTGAACTTATCACCCCATTTAACTTATAGTAGTCGAGAAACGTCCGCGCCAAGTTGCGACCAAGTTTCATGTCTGTTGTTAGAATTAAGGTTCAATATATATATTAAAAAAACCAAATTTGGAAACTAATGACCTATCAGAACCTGTTGAAGATGCATTACTTATGCATGGATTTATCTGGTTTTCAAATTTAATTTTATATTACACAAAATGAACCTGGACACAATTTTATAAAAATCAGACAATATTTAAGGCAGTAAATATTGCACAGAAACCAAAGACCAATGAGAATCACATAATTCGTTCTGCGTACAAAATTTATACTCAGGTTAAGCTAATTTTCAAATTTGAGGTACTGCACACTTAATGTAACTTATGGATTTCATTATTCTCATCTGATTAGTTAATATATAAGTAAGTTACACAAAATCTGACCATAACACAAATCCACATCGAGCAAATCATTAAATTTGCAAAACTTACACACAAATCCTGCTGGACTTCAAACACAATATGAACCTTCTTACAAAGTTTTACAAACATCTTATTTAACTACAATAAATTCATAATACATGTATGTGAACCACCAAATAAATTTGTGAACCAAATCATTCAGTTTGAAAAAAAATACGAATTATTAAGAATGAAGAGGTAATCAATGAAGAAAATCACCATGCATCAATCTTCTATTTATAAGCATGCTTGTACGGGATACTCAAACAATCCTAGGAAACATAATATTCAATTTCCTGTGACTTCAGGACTGTTTTCCTTTAATTTTTTATCATTCTTGGACATTCTACATTACAAGTACTATGTTCACTGATCAGCTTGAAGTTTGTCATTTCGTTTCTGCCTTTTCTTTCAGTATAGTTTTTATGAGATGCAAATGAGAAACATCTTGACATTTCGTAGGGTTTTACATTCTTTTTATGTTCTTATCAAAGTCTCTCAGTGATTACAGTGTGATGGAAAATCAGCTACAGGGTCAGAGTCTCAGAGTGATGCCTGCCAGGACTTTCAATAACAACTTAAATCCACCATAGATCCTGAAGACCAACTTCACACAGATATTCATGCTGGAGCCAATCAAAGTGCTTTTGATCAGACGCTGTGACTACAATACTAAAAAGCCTGATGGCTATACAACAGTTATCACTGACATTGCCGGTTCAGTAAGGAGTGAGCTAATGCCTTTTCTATTTCCCTGATATTCTACTTAAGCATCCAATAACACCACATAAATGATAACATGTCTCTTGCCTGGTTGATTTTGGTAAAAGGAGCTGGTAAACCAATACACAGGAAATTTACCATTTGACCATGACATTTTGCCTGAATTCATAAATATCTGCCTGCCAAATTCTACTCTTTAAGATAAGACTATCCGTCCAAATTTCATAATGAACACTTCTGGCATCAGAAACTACATCTTGCATTTGTTTATTTCTCATTGGAGTCTTGTTTAATGCCATATTCTAGAATATCATTTATATGATGGCAGTCAGTTTTATAGGTGGCAGAAACTGATGGCCAAAGGTAAATCACGAACCTTTGGCAAGTTACTGACCAACTTTTCCATGTGATGTACAGATAACCGTATTGGCGGAAGCGTGAAAAGTGGACTTTTGCACCACTGCAATCGACTACATGAGGATGGATTACCTCTTAGTTTTAACCCCCCATAATGCTGTGTGAGCAGGGGAACCTACAAATTCCCTGTCCATGCACAGCATTTATTTCATTTATGTAAAATACAAAACAAAAAAAAAAAGAAAAAAAAAGTACAGTAAATAAGAAAAAAAAAAGTTATATAACTTGTAACAAGATAACTCAAAAGGATTTTGTCCACTTGGAAACATAAAAAAATGTAGAGGTTTATGAAAATAAAGTGAAAGATATAGAAACCGAACAGTCAAGGATACACCCTTCTTCTGTGTACGGCAGGGCTGTGCTGGAACAGGCAGTCATATAGCTATAAAAGGACACCTCTAAGGTGTAACAGTGGGAATTCTCATCTAAGCATCCTCCAAGGGTTCTGAAAGAAACAAAAGAGTTACTTGCATTTTAACATGATGATATGATGCAATACTTTACTGCTTTGTTAGAAACAACAATCAAGTTAGTGCACTCTCCATCTTAGCATGTCGCATCAATACCTGCCAAAGAGAAAGGCAACCTACCTGGACATAATTCATTGTATAATCACTTGATATTTTTACCTGTATTAGACAACTAAATGTTTACCAGTGTCCAATCAGCTGAATCATATACAGCTCTCTGTGTCACTTTGGTCTTCCCTGATAGTAATTTGGGAATAAATATAGCAACAGTTTATACAGTTGCATTTCTAAAAAACATAAGATGTAAACCACTAAAATCTGAAGATGGGCTAGCGATGTTTATACTGGCTTAAATAGTACATTGCACTTCAAGTATAAAATTCAGATAGTGGTGCAGCTGTTAAGTTTTATCTTCTGTTGTTTCAAGCATGACACCAGTCAAGCAGTAAGATATATAATAATATAAGCAAATAATATGCACGGTTGTGATCTGAACTCGAAGTGTTGGTGCAAAAAAAATGTCAAAAAGTCTACACCTACATACTATGATCTGTGATGCAGCAAATGCAACGATGCTGATGTCATGCCATGCAGAATGTCGTCGTATAACTGAAATATTCTTGAGCACGGCGTAAAACATCAATGAAATAAATAAATAAATAAATAAATCTTAGTAACACGATTACCAAGTGACGGGATATGTATATATATCGAGTCAGAATGAACAGTGTATGGTGTTAGTAGCCCTCAAAGTGGTTGACACGTGAGGAAAAGCCTGAATAACAGTGTAACTTATACTGACTGAGGCATCAGTAACAGTGTAACAAATAAATCCTGCCAAAGACCCATTATTTCAGCACAGAAGGCCTATAAACAGGTGAATCTCTTCAGCAGCATTATTTTTTTCTTACCGAAAGGAAAGGGAGATACTCTAGACAACAGATATCAATTACAGGATACAGGAATATACATGTCCCCCATGTGACTGTTGTTGTATTTTGTTTCAAGGACAACCTTGAAAATATAGCTTGACACACCCTTTCACTCCTGTTAAAATAGTTATTTCATTATACACAGTTGGACTTTTATTACACAGTTTAAATTATCTCACCAGGTGGCTTAAATTTATACCAAACTCCTGGGACACACTTTAGTTCCATCAATTGCACAATAACACATTACATACACAAATAATTCATTTTCATTATAAATGTGACGATTTATGAACAATGAACTCCAGCATAACATAATTTTGAAACACTATATCAGTACTTGCCATATGGTACTAAATTGACGCTGAGAAAAAAATGTTTTGTTTTCTTTTTTTTCCTTTTTACCTATCTTTCATAGAAGAAATAATTTTAGGCTGCTGTATTATGTTACTTTAATGATGCAAGCAATAAAATGCTCAAAAGAATGACCCCTAGGGTCCACCTGCTGTTGCTTTGCTGTTGTATGTTTCGTTTGCACATCAAGCTGATCTTCCTAGTATTGGTCAGGGAATATGTGAATTCCCTCACTCTCACTGTTTGTTGGTTTCTTGGGCTATTTATTATTATGATAAATGTTTTTTTTTTTTTTTTTCGGGCTTTTGCTTCATCTGATGTTCACTTGTCTCCTACCAATATGGTGTGCATACCTGGATATGAGCTGACATGTAAGAAAGTTTATTTGTAACTTGCCAAAGGTAAGTGCATTGTAATTACCCTTGGTATTCCGATTTCCTCCACTAATAAAATTGATGGCATTCATACAAGTGAAACATTCCTGTGAGGCATTAAATAACAAAAAAAAAAGTCAATAATTAAATAAATAAGTCAGTTTGAACTTCTGGCAAAGACAGTGGATATGTCAAATTGTTGTGACTGAATAAATGCCACAGTGTGTAATGATCTGTGTGGAAATTTTGTGTGCTAAAATGTATTGGATTTGAGGCACTGTGGTATGGGTGGTGCATTTGGTGTGAGGTATGGTAATGGAAGTGACTGAACCCAAACTACTGCAAACACTTTTCTCTGGATCAGACACAGCTGTGAAGCTTCTCGCAATTAAACAGACCAGATGATCCCAATGTGTCCAAACGCCATCAAATTGGTGCTGTGTTGGCTTGAAGAAACAGCAATTAGCCCAGAATTTCTCCCTGTCTGAGAACAAGTGTAACAAACACAGCTAGACGATTGATAAATAGGACTGTGGGCGTTGGTACAAAGCTGTGGATGGGCTAAGAGTTAGAAAGGAAATGCTGACCATGTGATGTATGCTGTCAGAGAAGGAGAATTCTGACATACCGCTGTCTTGGATCTTTTTACTAGAGCCAGATGGCAAGTTTATCTGCTTGTGACAGGGATGGTTTGAGCAAAGAACTGCCCCTGCCCTTATCCCCAGTCCGATCAGTTCCTTGGGGTGTCTTCCCTCAACCATGTTTACACAAGCTCAAAGCTGTAGCATGGGAGGAGGGGAAAGAGAGAGAGAAGCTGCCAGATAGAATTTCCTCCCCTCCCTGAAATCTCCCACAAACATATTGAGTACATATATCCTTAGTGAATGTCCTCTGTTGCCCTATCTAACTAACCATGAATCTCATCTAGCAGCTACCAGCATATTCACAAGCCTTAGGGAGATCCTCAAGCTCAGTAACAGTTCAGGCATTGCCTAATGTTTATTTCCGACAGCCTACACATAGATACACCAGCAGTGTTCGCTCTGTCTCCCCTCATACATAACTATCTCATACATAACAGCACTGCTGGCCAAACCTCTATGCACACGTCTTATTGACTAGAGTCTGCGGAGCACCCACTACCAAATACACGATGCTTGATTGGTGTTCTAGTGAGCCATCCAGCAGAGGACGAGGGAATCGCTGTACAAGCTATAGGACAGTGAGAGCCGGCGAGCACTAATACCTGCACTTGTATACTGTACATATAGCTGTCTACAGTCTGCCAGAGCAGAGTTTCTGGAAACTTGGAGAACTGATTTGACTTGTCTGGAGAGATCTGTCCCAAGTTTTATGGTCATGCTGTGTACACCCCTTTACAGTCTGGCTCAGCTATTCCACCCAAGGTAGGTAAATTTGTGTGATTGCATGAACACCACCGTTCGGTAGAATGATCAGAGAAAATGTGAGACCGTGGGAGGGTGAAATGAAGCTTGGAATTAGAACTGGTCAATTCTAGTCATATAGCCCAATACTATGATCGTATGCATGTTAAAACTTTAATGTCATCTCCTGATTGATTTTTTCTAAACCCACATACGACAGCTGTGTTACTGACTATCTGTTAACACTGAGCTGGACTAGCTGATCAGCTCAGCTACCACTGAATGCACAAGTAGCAATAACCATGGTCTATGGGGCAGATAAGAGGGTAGCTCCTGCACACTGAACACAAGGCCAGGGTGCTCTCTGCAATGCACAGATCCTCTTCCAGAAGATGTTGCAACAATAATTAAAGTTGACAGCTATGATAGGGTTAAATGCACTGATGAAGATGCAGCCAGCTCTAACAATGTCAGGGTTTGTTTGGGTACACAAAAGGGAACAGCTTCCTTCCTTAACAGGGCACCTGCTTGTCAAATAATTAGAATAATCTTACCACTTCCACCAGGAACTATCTCTCCAGTTCAACTCTGCACACACACACACACGTAACAAACCAATGGCATGTAAATACCTGGTTTCTTCCTAAATGGAGAATATTGCGGAGAAACCAGTGCTAATGTGAAAATTGATTACTTGATCACTCAAGACCGTTCTTTGAATTTTCTTAGGTAGTGATGATTTCTTTCAATGATCCTTTTCACTCAGATATTTTTCAAAAAAAAAATCTTTTACAAGAAAGCACACTAAAAACTACAGTGGGTTTTGAGCTATATTTTTTTATTTAAAAGTTTTACGGTCAACTTTTATTTTGTTCACTCCTAACTCATCATCAAGAAGTTACACCTCAGTCTATAGTAAGATAAAAACAAAAGTTCCTCAAGATAAAGTACATGGTCTCCAAATACTGGATTAGCTATTTACCATGAGAGATTCTAAGACAGGGCAAGATCTTATTTCATGTTGGTTGTGCCAATGTATATTAATGCACATATAATTTTACCTTACCATTATACTCAGACAGGTTAAATTATGTATTTCATGCTTATATTACATCTCATCAGCGGGAAGGAAAACTTCCCCAGCGCCATGCACATATATGTATACATGTATGTGTAAGTTTCCATGCCTTAAAAAATGTGCTATAAAATGTATTAACAAATTGATATGCTTTACATTAGTTCCTTATATTTTTATTTATACATAAGAAAGCCTTCATTATAATGATTTATTGTAATACAGATGTCAAATCCATTAAATGTCTTCATTAAAATCATGCCAAGGTGTATTTAAAAGCTAAGATTCCTAATTTTGTATCTTGTGTTAATCCAAAACAACTGCTGCTTCTGCGCAACCTTGTGAAAACTTTTCACTTTCTGTTTGTTTGTTTGTTTTTTACCATGATCTTCTTTAAGTGATGAAGAACTGTGTCACTTCAAACATCACTTTCTTTCATTATCTCTAGTCATCACTGACTTGTTCACCTAAAATTCATTAAATTCACACCACAATAGAGTGCACCTTCACTATGAACATTACACATGTATCTTCATCAAATCAGCATCTCAAATAAGTTTTTAAGAGATGTGGAAGATGATTTCAGGTCAAACAGAATTCGATTTTTCATCTATGGTTATTTGTAATTAATGGAATTCATCAAAACAGATCATTCTGAGAAAGCTTTTTGACAAAAGATGACCTCTTTTTGTTTCGATCACAAACCCTGGATCAAACACAATCAGAATCACTAATCAGAATCTGTTGAAATTTAAGACGAGGTGTAAAAATTACGTTGAAAACAAATTTCAAATATGCTACTTTACATAGTTTAATCTCCTGATCACAAACTTGGTTTTTTATACTATACTAAACTTTTGACTTTTTAAACTGAGATCAGATCTGAACAGTTGCATTTTTTTCCGAAATATGCAAGGCAACATGACAGAAAACTGCATCTTATTTAAAGTCGAAAATGAATGAAATTACAGGCCTGTATACGTGTGTGAGTGTCAAAACTCGTTCAAATGGAGAAGCAAACACCAAGGATATAGAATTTTAGACTTGGAACACTACACTGGTCTATGTGTCAGGCAGCAGTCAAAATGAGAGTAACTTCATTTTTCCAGATATTTACAAGTGACCTGAGAGAAAAACACATCTGCTTTCAATCTGCTGAAATAATAGATCTGTATGTCTACTGTCTGATTGTTAAAAATGGTTTAACCGTATTAGTAAACATGAGGAAGACAAGACTTTAAACTAGCCACTTCGCCTTGTATACGATACATTATGGAATGGAGGTCAAACATACAGGAATAACTGCAATTTCCTACTGAAGTAGTGTATTGTTCAGCTAAGCTCCCAGATTCCTCAATAACCTTGAGGGTAATCGGACACATACAATACAAATTCAGAAGTATGGAAATTAAAAAAACGTCAATGGAACCCTTGAATCTCTACTTGTAGCTATATTCTATATATTATTCATATATTTTGACAATACCATGATTCTGCATTTTTGAGGAAGCTAAAATGATATTTTTAGCTGTAAGCCATTACAGACTTGTATAAAATGATGTTGCACAGGAGATCTTGTCTCCTTGCTGCCTGACATAGGAATGTTAAATGACTAGACTTGTATCATGACGTCTTCCTTCTGAGCTCAGAGTGGAACGTCTTAAAATAAATTGATTCTTTTTTGCTGGCACATGGGTGTGGAATATCAAGATATAACAAAGTGATATCTAGCAAGTAAAATAACACTTTTATCAGTGGAGGAAAACAACTGGATATAAATCATAAATGTACATGTATATGTGTGCTGAAAGTATATATAGACTTCTTCTTTTGTTCTGTCTTTGATCAGCAAGTTAAAGATGAGAAAATAAGCTGTTAGGAGTTTGAATGCGCACCATTGCCTGCAGACTCACCACAATCATGGCAAACAAACAGGTTGAAAATCTAGGTCTTTAGGTTTTACATGTATTTCTTGTATCCTACATTCACATTTGCATGACAATCCATGGAGATGTTTTACAGAAAGCTCTACATGCACCAAGAATATCCCGTCTTTTGTCCCACATTCCAATTTCACGTCATGCCATGGCAAAGTATTTGACAGTTTCATGGGAGCCTGAAAATGGGTCCCTTAACCCTTCTAATCTCAAGAGAAGAAAGAATAGAAAAAGTTACAAGGAATGAGGAACACTGGGTATTCCTGATAAATGCTGAGCACTTTGGATTCTGTGCTGCTGGCAGGGTATGTTACTCTATCTCCCCACCTCACTTGAACTTTGACTGTTGATCTAGCCTTCTTGTCCTGACATTCTATACATTGGGGAACAGATCACCAGATTACTGCTGGAACAGACTACGACCAAACCTGTTACTACACTCTGATAACAATCTTGTGTACCTAGTAACAAGTTACCATAGAAACAGAGTCCAGATTATAGAACTTGTCTGTCTTAAATGGCTTTGTCAATCAAGAACAGTTTCCTCAGTTTAAAAAAAAAATCACTGACTACAGTTGTACTGTAATCAACTTACTTGATCACACATGCATGTTGTAAGATATAATATTGCAATTCAAGAATGCTTCACAAAGTTGGAAATTGTGTAACAAATGCCTACTGAATGAGGTTTCCTAATCACCTCCTTGTTATTACAGCGAAGACTGGCTTTTGGTTTTTCATTAACTGTGGGTAAAGCTATTTTGTAGGACTGTAAATAATTCAGGAGTGAAGAATTACAGATGAAGCGCTACACTCACAAGTGCAAAGCCCTCCACCATCTGTGCAGATGGCTTTATTAACTCTAAAATGCCTCTGAGACTAATGAACCACAATTTGCTGATTTAAAACTTTTTGGGTTTTTTCACAGGGGACACATACAGTACTATATCAGTCTATCTGACAAACAGCATATCATGCTCTTTCAACCACACATTACCTGTAATCAGTGGCCCTTTTCAGAACAATTAAATTACAGTCTGTAACAAGAGTTTATATAGAAGCTAGTGGCCAGTAGGGTAGTTTTTCTCAGGTGCCAAATCAATTGTTCAGCTTAAGTGCATGCGTTGAGCTGACAACCTATTATTTCACACCCTGATAAAATTACTGGATAACAATACATAAAATGACATACCAGCTACATGTATGTTGTAAACTGAAACAAATAATGTCATAAAGTCATATTAACTTGCCACAGACACAAGGATTCATGATCGAACCAAGCAATATCTTGTATCATCCACGATCACTGTGACTGAGTGGGGACAAATGGTGATGACACAAGAAAGTGTAACTCAAAAAGACTCCATATTTTGCCACAGGTGATCAACAACTGTATGGACATGGTAGTCTTCAAAGAAAGCACAGCATCAACTATGTTGTAAATCAATCAAGTCAAAGTATGTGGATAGATTAAAAATTGTAATGATAACTTGAAGGTGCACTTAAGTGGTAGAACAAACATTTAACTGTGAAGTCTGTCTAATACCTTATCTAATGATCACTAAGTGTGTGGCATAAAAAAACATGGAACCGAGTAAAACCTGTCCAAGTTTAAATCTGAATGTGGGTTTTACATGTATTGATTTTGACTTGACCAAACAAATCTCTTTCTTCTTCCTGCACTACAGGCACCTCTCCTTTTATACTTTCCACATTATCTTTCCACATTGTTTGTAAATCAGGAGCAACCCTTAAACTACCCCTATAAATGTATCTACTACACCAATCCTAGAGAATGACTGGAGAAAATAAACTAAGATGAAATTCCTTAAATACATGCAGTTAACTGAAACAGTTTGTACAAGCAAACCAATGGTATCTTCGCCAATACATCTTCAAATACCATTACATCTACGTCATCCAGCAACCCCACAGTGCACTCATTTAGAAAACAGACAAAGTTTGTTGAGACTGCAAGACTGTTTAGATGATGCTGTTACCCCTACTCCCCTCCTCCCTGTGGTAACCAGACAGCCTTGTAAATATGTCTTCTCCACTGTACACAGGAGTGTGTTGTGTACTTAAACTGTCTTGGTGTAGGACATAAAACAACTGCAGGGTTGGCATGCACAATTATAACAAAAGTGTTGTGCATGAGCTTCACTACACTGCATAAATTCAAAGAAATGACTGAAATCGGAAAGAAGAAAGGCAATGTAGTTCGCTTTGCTTCAGAAATTCACAACAAATTGAGGCAGCGTATTCATGTGT
The DNA here is from genome assembly GCF_032854445.1 of Liolophura sinensis. Lineage (NCBI taxonomy): Eukaryota > Metazoa > Mollusca > Polyplacophora > Chitonida > Chitonidae > Liolophura > Liolophura sinensis. The sequence goes on from NC_088301.1 coordinate 34,530,598, forward strand.
AAATTCTGACTAAAATTTGCGAAATTACAGAACTTGGGTCAAGGTTAACAAAATCTCATACAAATAATGTGCTACTTACATTTACCAGTAGAACATGCATATAAATAACACAGGCAGTCTAATACCTTGTTTTAAACTCAAGATACCTCGAAAAACACTTTTAAATCTTGATCAACTGATTTAGCAAATATGAGCCAGCTGCTGTTGTCTGACACTATCAACCCTTCCCCCTCCAATCTTCAATATCTGGGTGAAGATCACATTATACAGAGCAGTGAAGTTCTACACACTGTGAATGGGAGTGGACCTAGCCTGGTTGCTCACCAAGTGGCTTGTTAGAAGTAGTAGTCATCTGATAACAGTCATATTTCACCCAACAGCACAGAAGCCAAGTCTGTCAGTGCCCTACCCAAACAGCTGAGTAAAACTTTCTCCTGCTCACACAAGCAAAGTGAGAAACATACACATGTACTCACAGGATACTTTTTGTACTAAAAAGTGGTAATGTGGAAGCTGAGATTTTCTACCACGGCTGCATTTTTTTCCAACACCATTTGTATCATTATGATTATCACAAATGGCTACAGTTATGTAAATACAGATGTACATGTACATACTATACATTATAGATGTGAGAATAACAATTTCAACCCACAAGAACACAGTGAAATCATACATTGCTTGGATACCAGGATCAAGTGTAACAAGCTGGTTAGTTATAAAATTTACTATGCCACTTCCAACTGTAGGTGGAAGTTTCATGTAACAAGAGATAACATAAAACCATGCCAAGGACTTAGTCAACGGGCAAGCACCTAACTACAATATTAAGTACTAGCCTTATCCAACAATCTCACGTGGATAGCTTGTGTTTTCTCTTTATACCTGTACTACAAGGTCTGCTAGTAAGGAGAATGGCTAAAAATTTGTCTCTTGCAGTGAATTTCTGTAGTGAATACATGTATTTCAATGCATTTAACATGTATGTACACGTCCTTGTAACATACCATAAGACACTGGTGACAATTCCACACTCATGACTTCTGTCCACTTCAGACAACAACATGCTTAATAAACTGCAGTCTGTTCTATAATAACAGCTTAATGTGGGCAGAAACTGAGAGATTAGGCTGGAGAAATCCAATCTAGAGGTTAATTTGGTGAGAAAAAGTGTCGACCGTGGCAAGAGGCTGGACTTGCCCCTGGTCAGCATTCTGTCTGGAGAGAGCAGACCCTAGGCGCTGACACCAGTTGCCCCCTCAGGGCATGCCCTTTAAAACTGAACCCTAGCTGTCCCTGGCCTTAAACACAATACTAGCCAACCAGCAGGACAGTGGAGACTTCAATGATTAAGGCCTACCTAATGTTTAGCTGCGCATACATCTCAACATCATGACATAGACAGTCAAAGGTTCTCTACTGTAACAAGTAAAATTGCTGTACTGGTGCATGTGACATTAAACCAGGATGCACTTAATTTATCTCTTACCAAAATGGCCATGTCAGCATTTTTTGCTGGACCTTAGGCACCATTCTCCATTAGGTTGATAAATATCAATGTCACACTGTTCTTATATAATTATTATTACTGGAAAGTCTGAACTTCATACTCATCCTATCAGCCCTATCACACAGTATATAGAATAAGGTGGCCTAGCTCCCAGGAATATACTGAATGTTCCTCACAAGAAAAAACATAAGGGCCCACTGTAATGAAAAAAATACCACATGAAAATGTTTCTGTATTTCGCAGAGTGCAGCCAATTATTCTTACTTATTTGAAAAATATTTGCTGATTGAGTATGCAATGTTACCACATAAATATACTCAAACTTGAAAGAAAAAAATAAATGTAGAAAAAAATTTAAAATTCAATGAACATACATGTATATGTACGTAATATAAAAAAAAACAACAAAAGTACAGCCCACTTTTGGCTGACCCTTGCTAAAATAAATTCTGCCGTCATATATTTGACATATTCTTGACTAGAGTATAAAACACCGAAAAACAAAATATACTGCATGATTACAAGACAACTTACATCAAAACAGGACATGGTTTACTGTCAATATGGTTCTATAGCAACAAATCAATTGAGTTAATCTACTGTAGAGAACAAAAGTTGCAGTTATACACTCCCATTCAAATTTATGTCAGAATTTCAACGATCAGGTTTCATTCTTATAAGAACTGTGAT